>NW_024412572.1:578764-600034 GCF_014898765.1 Herpailurus yagouaroundi
CCCGTTCATGCTCTGTCTCTCTCTGTCCCAAAAATAAATAAACGTTGGAAAAAAAAAATTAAAAAAAAAAAATTTGAAGGTAAAAAAAATAAAAAGAAGGTATATTTGTTCAAGATGAAACAATTCTGTCAAAGCGAGACACAGGCTTATGTGTGCAAAGCAGAGAACACCAGACTAATTTGAGAAAGGTAACTGGGGCCCAAAGAAACAGCGGCAGGGTTCATGCCTAATTCCTGCGAAGGCCATCGAACACGGAATCCAGGTGATGCTGTAAGTCTCAAGGCTTTAAACATTTAAAAAGTAAGTAATTTCACAGCATGGATTTGTCAAAGAAAACTGAGATAACAATATGATAAAAATTACATTTATTAATAACCTCCTGTTTCAATTTGCCACCAGAAAACATTTTGATTTTCTTGAGGAACTATTATGTTCTCTTATGAAACTACCTAATGAATACGTCACTGTTTCCCATTTTGCCCTGCAGACAGGGAAGACGGGTGCTAAATTTAATGTTTAAGCCTAGTTACTAGAGATCCACTAGTTAGTGTGTTAGCTCTTTTCTCTTTTTCAAGGTAAGATATTCTCTTTCTACCTAAACTGGTTTATTGTAAATACATATCTTATTTTAAGCCACCCGAAATCCAATTTGGAAACTGATTTCAATGATTAATATTTTTCTTACATTTTGAAGGTTGGGCCGGGCGTCTTCCGCAGGGCAAGAAATCTCCCGCAGGGACCTAGAGACGGCCTTTCCCGAGGCTTGTCAGGGTCCAAAGAAGTGAGCCCACAGCCCAATCCAACAAATGCGTGTTGGCTTTTCTTGCTGCGGCCAAGGGGACACCCCAATAAAGCCTTTGCCCTGATAGGCACTGCTGGTGTTTCTCAGCCCGGATCTGGAACCTCCCACCGGCTGCAGAGTAAGTGAGCCCTGGACGAGGCGGGAGGCCAGTCCAGAAGGTCCCTCTGTCCTGAAGGCTCAGACGGAGCCCTCTAAGCCTAGGGGCGCAGGGAGGCGTGGCCTCCCCCAGGGCAGGTTGCTCGGCGGCTTGCACCTTCAACCCCTGCCAATCGGAGGCTCCTGCGCCGGCGCAGAAGCTATCAGTGAGCGCCTCCAATTCGCCGGGCTGGCTGTTGCAAGAGTTTGTGGTGGCAGAAGCATGTGCTCCATGCTCTAATTTCCAGGCTAACCACGACCCCCGCCCCGAGTGTGGTTCCACAGGGTATGTGGAGAAAAGTACATGCAGCTCATCAAAGAGGAATGAATTGAAAAGCTGCGCTCTGCTCTGGTGGAACCTCACTTACTTCTGGAAATCTGAAGGGTCTGTCGTGGCCGTGGCTTTGGTCTTCGCTTGACTTGCCATCGTTTGGGACAGCGGGGCAGAAAAACTCGGATGGGCCCAGAGACAAATCGAGTCCCTGTAGCTACTTTCTACCCTTGCATAATAGCCTTGGGGGTTGTACCTCAGACAGACAGTAGGATGAATGGACTTATGCCCCCTCGCTCTTGGGGACTTGTGGCTGCCCCTCCATCTCCTGTATAGATCCCCAACGAGCAAAATAAAGAGTAGAATAGTTCCCTCCCCTATTGTAATTTGGTTTGGGACAGGAATTTGGTTTGGAATGTGGTGGCAGGCATGGGAATGGGGTAGCGACTCTAGGCCTCAGTTTACCTATCATGCCTTTCTGCTGCTTACTTAAAACTTTGAGGATATACTTTCAGCAAAAAAGTTTATTTCTCAGCCCAAACATCTGTTTCCCCCTCAATACTAACCCCCAAGAAGAAATAACATTGCAGATGTACAACTAGAATACATAAAGATCTCCCACTTTAGGTACTTAGAAAGAAATCCAAACTTGTCTGTATTCAGACGAGACGCATCCGTATTTCAGACACTTGAAGCTGCCGGAAAAACCATTCTTTTCATTTTTTTTTCCCCCTGAAAATCATCCTTCGCCCGAACAAGTTTTATCCATGCAAAAAGCATGGGAAGCATAATCATTGTTTGCTATCAGTGTTCCATCACACTCCTAGATCAGTGGTTCTCAACTGAGGTTGCCATTAGACTCACCCGTGGCACTTTTAAACAATACCTAATCTGGGCCCATCTCCAGACCTATTAAATCTCAGTTTTCCAGGGCAGGGTTGAGGCAGAGGCAGAGGCAGATAAATATATACATATATATATACACACATATATGTGTGTATATATATATGTATATTTCTCCCCCCCCCCCCCCCAGCTGATTCTAACATGCGATCAAGTTTGGGAACTACCGCTCTTGAGTCTCTGCCAGTATCTGTAAAGACATCCCTACCTGAAGTTTCCCATCTGAATTTCCTTCTCACGAAAGGAACCGCGATTGTAGGGGAAACCGCGTATGTAGGTCGCATATCTCAATCCCTTGGACTTTATAATCTTTAAACTTTTTTTACTCCCCAAATCTCTCCAACTGAGAAGGTAGAATCAGTATGGCGTTGAGAACTGCACGCAGTAAAGCTCAAGACGGCTGATAAACACCGTAAGTAGTTCTCAACTGGGGGCATTCCCTTCTCCCCCCCCCCCCCCCCCATTTGGCACGGGCTGGAGTGTTTGGAGGCATTTTATTGGATGGCTCCAACTAAGGGAGTGCTGCTGACACCTAGTGGGTAAAGGTCGGAGATGCTGCAAAACCGCTGCAATGCAGAGCTCTCTAAAACAAAGAATTATCTAACACAGAATGTCAACAATGATTGTATTCATCAGTGTCCTTAAGTCCAGAATGTTGTACAACTTCATGTTCCCTGGGGAAATAAAGCCTGACACTTCCCATACTCTGTTTTTACACATTTAATAGTGTGATTAGAAAGTGAATAATCACTAAAAAAAATAGAAAAGTGAATAATCACTAAGGATTAAATTTAGGAACGATAAGGGGGGGAGAAAAGCTTATTTATGTTGAGGGAGGAAGGGATGGGATCATTGATGGATACTGATACACTGTTGTACTCTTATATATATAATCCAGAGTTGTTTTTACATATTTATTGAGTTTACGGTAGGAGAGAAATAGAAATCTCCTAAATAAAAAAGCAGAGGAATAGGACTTACCATGTTCATGTCCTGATTTATTCACTCATTTAGGGAAAACAGTATGATTTCAAAAACTTAAAGGGGGCGCCTGGGTGACTCAGCTGGTTAAACATCTGCCTTCGGCCCAGGTTCTGATCTCACGGTTGGTGAGTTCCATGAGTTCGAGCCATAGGGGGGCTCTCTGCTCTCAGTGAAGAGCCCACTTTGGATCCTCTGTCTCCTCTCTCTCCCCCGCGCGCTTGCTCTCTCTGAAAAATAAACATTAACAAAGAAAAAGACTTCTGAGTCTGACTTCTCTAAAATCTGAGCCCGATGTGACAATTTGGGAAAATCGAGATTTTTTTTCAAGGAACGGGTTTTCCTGTTCAACCTTAACCCAGAGGGGGCGACCCTGGCGCCATAGCAGAGTTCCAGTCTAACTGATTTATGAGTTCCTCCGGGCTCCAAGTTGAAAGCCTCCACAGCAAGCTTTAGGTAAGCCAAATGCCTGCCTTAAATTCCTGACAGCAGTGTTTCTCAGATTTTAATGTGCACACAAATCCCCTGAGGATCTTGCTAAGGTACAGGTTATATTTCAATAGGTCTGACTTTGGGTCTGCTCCCACGTTATAGCGATGCTGCTGATTGATGGTAGAGCACATTTTGACTGGCCTAGAGAAAAAAAAAAAAAGGGTAGGGCCAGAAGGGGTCCTGCTGAGTCGCTGTCCTGGCAATAATCCAAAATGTCTGAAGAGCTCGTTAAAAGGTGTCCTTCCAAGACTATTCTGCACTAGAGGATGGGGTCCTCCAGCGGGACTACACGATGGGGCAAAAGGGATAGAAATCCAGGGGTGAGAACTGGGCCATATGTCCCCTACTGGAAAGAATACTCCATTACTCCCTGAACATAATTGGGAAGAATGATCTTTCTCTCCTTAGCTTGGTGTTCAGGCCAATACACTGTCACAGTCTCATCAACCTTTCCTTATCAGCAATAAGGCTAGGATGACGGAAATGTTCATAATTCAAGGTCTACAGAAGTCTAACTAACCTAGAAGTCTCAGAGAGAATCCCAAGCAGGCTCTGCACTGTCAGCACAAAGCTCAACGTGGGGCTCAATCTCACAAACTGTGAGATCATGACCTGAGCCGAAATCAAGAGTCAGATGCTTAACCCACTGAGCCACCCAGTCGCCCCTGTCAAAAACATTCTTTTTTCAAGTTTATTTACTTATTTTTAAGAGAGAGAGTGTAAATGGGGCAGGGGCGGGGGGAGGGGGGGACAGAGGATCTGAGACGGGCCCTGAGATGTCAGCAGAGAACCCGATGTGGGGCTGGAACTTACGAATGTGAGATCATGACCTGAGCTGAAGGCAGACGCTTAACCGACTGAGACAACCAGGTGCCCCACTAATCAGCTGTTTTAAAATCATCCTGGATTATCTGGGTGGCCCAATAGAATCAGACGGGTTTTTAAACATGGAAGAGGGAAGCGGAAAAGAGTTTGCTAGAAGGAGATGTGGGAAGGACCCAACCCACTGTGGTTGCTTGCTTTGAAGACAAAGGAAGGGGGCCAGGAGCCAAGGAATGCCAGTAGCTGCTACCGGTTGGAGAAGACAAGGAAAGGGATTCTTCCCTAGAGCTTTTAGAAGGGAAACCCAGCCCTGCCAGTACTTTGATTTTAGCCAGCAAGAGCTGGCTATAGAATGGCTATTTTGACCTATAGAATGAACTGCAAGATAATAAATTCATGGTGTTTTCAAGCCACTAAGTTTGTGGTGATTTGTTGCAGCGACAATAGAGCAATAACACAGGGGGAGGAGACGATAGGTTTTCAACCTCCTGGTTTTCAACCTGGGACAATTTTGTCCCCCAACGTAGTAATGTCTGGAGACATTTTTGCTTGTCATGACTGAAAGCAGGGGGTACAACCAGCATCTATTGGGTAGAGGTCAAGAATGCTGGTAAATGTTCTGTAATGCACAGGGCAGCCCCTCAACAAAGAATTATCCGGCTCAAGATGTTACTAATGCTGCTATTAAGAAACCTGAGAGGGGCGCCTGGGTGGCGCAGTCGGTTAAGCGTCCGACTTCAGCTCAGGTCACGATCTCACGGTCCGTGAGTTCAAGCCCTGCATCAGGCTCTGTGCTGATAGCTCGGAGCCTGGAGCCTGCTTCTGATTCTGTGTCTCCCTCTCTCTCTGCCCCTCCCCTGCTCATGCTCTGTCTCTCTCTGTCTCAAAAATAAATAAATGTTAAAAAAAAAAAAATAAAACTGAAGGGGGGGCGCCTGGGTGGCTCAGTTGGTTGGGCGCCTCACTTCGGCTCAGGTCATGATCTCTCGGTCCATGAGTTCGAGCCCTGCGTCGGGCTCTGTGCTGACAGCTCAGAGCCCAGAGCCTGCTTCGGATTCTGTGTCCCCCTCTCTCTCTGCCCCTCCCCTGCTCATGCTCTGTCTCTCTCTCTGTCAAAAATAAGCAAACATCAAAAAAAATTTTTTTAAGAAATCTGGGAGAAATGTAGATTACTGTCAAGGTCCCGGCATTTGTTTTGAACACTGGTTTCATGAGTGCCCCTTGAATTATTAAAACTAATGACAGAGCTGATTATAAATAAATAAAGGCAGGCCATTTGTAGACTAACAAGGGCATGGCTTGAATTGTCACAAACCAAGGTTTATGATTAATCCATAAGTGTGTACCCCAGATTCCGGGAGAAAATAACGATGAAACAGATAAATAAAAGAAGCCATGAGAAAGTTTTCCGGTTAGCTCACCGTGTTCTCACTACCAGGTTATAAGGAAAGTCTGCTTCAGACCAAGTACCGAGGTATACTCAGACATTCGGCATTTATTCATTAATAAGGATAAGGATACACAAAACATTTCGTACAAACTGTTCTATAGACCCAGTGGTGTTTCAGCTTTCGGTCTTTTTAGGTCCCTGAACTAATACCTCTCATGAAAGGTTCATGCCAGGCAGATGTGACAACATTCCAGAGGCAACTACAAATTCTGTCAAACAGGGAAAGTTAGTATTCAAGCCACAAAGGCCTCAGGCCTTACAGAATTCTTCCTTTGTTTTTTTTTTTTTTTTAAGTTTATTTCTTCATTTTTCAGAGAGAGAAAGAGAGAGAGAGAGAGAGAGCATGAGCGCTTGCGGTGGAGGGGCAGAGAGAGAGAGAGGGAGACCCAGAATCCGAAGCAGGCTCCAGGCTCTGAGCTGTCAGCACAGAGCCTGATGCGGGGCTCGAACCCATGGACCGCGAGATCATGACCTGAGCCGAAGTCAGACACTTAACCAACTGAGCCACCCAGACGCCCTTCTTGCAGAATTCTTATTCCCTCTTCATGCAAGAAAGGAGAAGTCTCTAAAATATTTTTATCAATGCACATATCTTAAATACCTTTATTTTCAACTGGGTCCACTTCTAACAAGTCTCCAATGTCACCAATAAAAACACAACTTGTCATAGTCACTTTGGAAATTCACCAAGTCTTGGGTTCTAATCAAGATAAGGATATCAGAAGCATTTTTTCATAGGTGTCTCTAGAATGTGGCTTTTCTTACATAAACTGGATTGTCACTAAAGTACGGATAATGAATTAAGGCAGCTAACTACCCCTGAAGTTTAAACAAACTAGGACATACAACATACAACACCTGGCCAAAGCCAGATGCTCGACCAACTGAGCCACCCAGGTGCCCTGAATCACCAGAGCTGTTAAATGTCATTCTGGCCACTCTAGGCCAGAGACAAGCCTAGAGAGGTGTGTCCAGTCTTATATCTAGAGACTTCTAAGGCTCGGTTCAAATTACCAGCAATGGCAATGATTCCATGAAGGAATTCTCTATGGGCCTTGCCACATCCTGGGAAGTCTCTTTAAAAACAGGCATGGTTTTTGAGGTGCCTGGGTGGCACAGTCGGTTAAGCATCCGACTTTAGCTCAGGTCATGATCTCGCAGTCCATGGGTTTGAGCCCCGCATTGGGCTCTGTGCTGACGGCTCAGAGCCTGGAGCCTGCTTCAGATTCTGGGTCTCCCTCTCTCTCTCTGCCCCCCCGCCCCCTGCTCGTGCTCTGTCTCTCTCTCTCTCTCTCTCTCAAGAATAAATAAACATTGGGGCGCCTGGGTGGCTCAGTCGGTTGAGCGTCCGACTTCGGCTCAGGTCACGATCTCACGGTCCGTGAGTTCGAGCCCCGCGTCGGGCTCTGGGCTGATGGCTCAGAGCCTGGAGCCTGCTTCCGATTCTGTGTCTCCCTCTCTGTCTGACCCTCCCCCGTTCATGCTCTGTCTCTGTCTCAAAAATAAATAAACGTTAAAAAAAAAAAAAGAATAAATAAACATTAAAACAAATTTTTTTAAAAAGTTAAAAAACAGGCATGGTTCCTCTCTAGTCTCAGATCTCCAAAAAAGAACATTCCTTTATACTGCCACAGTTGGAACCGACCTCAGACAGCGGACAGGCTATAAAGTACCTCAAACACATGTAGAAATCTCTATCTTCCTACCCCAAGTCCTTCCACATCTCAGTGTCATCTGTTTGTGGGAAAGGAACCAGGATTAAGTTTGTTCTGCTTCTGTATTTCTTTCAAATCTCTTCCCTCTTATACTAGGGCTGTGCAGTAACCAAAGAAGACAGGAATCCAAACATTTGAATTCTCTGATTTTGCCCTGACCGCACTATCGGGGGTTCGAAAGGGAAATTATGCCTCCATTAATACCTCACCTATACCCCACCACAATGGGCTGAGGATGTGGACTCCTCGGCATTGAACTCCGATGATTCCTGGTCAGTAGCCTCCCATCACAGTCGACACACTCACTGAGCCTTTAAGATAAGGGCTAAAAAGTACCTGTGGGACTTCATGATGTTAAGATAACCTTCGGTGATGTGAAGTTGAGCAGTTTCTATGGAGTTGTAGGAAAACTGAGGCAACAAAATTAACACTACTTTTGAGTATTATGGATGATAGGAGGATGCAAGGTATTTGCCAAGTTTTGGATTTCGGTTGCCGGTGGTGTTCTAAGAGAAGGAACTGGAGCACGTTACTAGAAAAAAGGAACTCGCGTTGCCTGGGTGGCCTCCGTTGGTGAAGCGTCCGACTTCAGCTCAGCTCACGATCTCACGGTTTGCGGGTTCGATTTCCGCATCAGGCGCGATGTTATCAGCCTGTCAGTGCAGAGCCTAGAGCCTGCTTCAGATTCTGTGTCTCCCTCTCTTTTTAGCCCTCCCTGATTTGTGCTCTGTCTCTCTCTGTCTCTCAAAAATGAATCAACATTATGGGGCGCCTGGGTGGCTCAGTGGGTTGAGCGTCCGACTTCGGCTCAGGTCATGATCTCACAGTTTGTGAGTTCGAGCCCCGCATTGGGCTCTGAGCTGACGGCTTGAGCCTGCTTCAGATTCGGTGTCTCCTCCTCTCTCTGCCTTTCACCTGCTCATGCTCTGTCTCTCTCTGTCTCTCAATAATAAATAAATGTAAAAAAAAAATTAATCAACATTAAACAAAATTAAAAAAAAAGAAAAAGGAAAGGAAAGGAAGAAGGAATTCACAAGTCTTTGTTATTTTGTTTTATTTATTTATTTGTTTTTACTTTAGAGAGAGAGGGCATGAGCAGGGGAGAGGGGCAGAGAGGGGATCTCAAGAAGGCTCCCCTATCAGTGTGGAGCCCAAAGCAGGGCTCAATCCCACCATCCTGGGATCATGACCTGAGCCAAAATCAAGAGTCGATTGCTCAACCAACTGAGCCACGCAGGCAACCCAGGACTTCACGTCTTTGGACCATGGGGAAGAGGAACATCAGAGCTGTGGTGACTGCTTGGCCCCAAAGGAGGAGAAGAAAAGGTAGAGGGTCTCAGCCTTGAGATTTGAGAGCAGGAGTTGGGATACACGGGAGCAGAGAGGACTTTCTTTCTTTGTTGTTGTTTTTCTTAATTTTTTTTTAACGTTTATTAATTTTTGAGACAGGGAGAGACAGCATGAACGGGGGAGGGTCAGAGAGAGAGGGAGACACAAAATCTGAAACAGGCTCCAGGCTCTGAGCCATCAGCACAGAGCCCAACGCGGGGCTCGAACTCACGGACCGCGAGATCATGACCTGAGCCGAAGTCGGATGCTTAACCGACTGACCCACCCAGGCGCCCCAGAGAGGACTTTATTAACAAGAGGAAAATACATTACGTGGAATCACACAATGGCCCGTTTCTCAGTGAGGTGGAAGAAAGGTCATCTGCTGAGAGTGAGGGAGACAGCAATTCTGTGGCTGACATTAGAAGTGTTGGATAATCACAGTAATAATCCTTGCTAATTAATAGTTATACAGTGTTACTGGGTACCAAGCCCTATGCTAGGTGCTATACGCACATTTTCACATTTACTCATCGCCACAGCCCTTTGCGGTAGAAACTCTTACCATTCCCATCACACATACGAGGACGGGAGATAAGTTGCTTGCCCAAGTTCGCACAGCGAGTCCTTGTGTGGAGTCCTTGATTGTTTCAGGTTGGAGAATGAATCCGGTCCCTGTTACTCCATCTTGGCCAGAAGTCCTCGTAGTATGTCTTGATTTGTTTGTTTTTGTTTTTAAAAAATTTTTAATGTTTGGGGCGCCTGGGTGGCGCAGTCGGTTAAGCGTCCGACTTCAGCCAGGTCACGATCTCGCGGTCCGTGAGTTCGAGCCCCGTGTCAGGCTCTGGGCTGATGGCTCGGAGCCTGGAGCCTGTTTCCGATTCTGTGTCTCCCTCTCTCTCTGCCCCTCCCCCGTTCATGCTCTGTCTCTGTCTGTTCCATAAATAAATAAAAACGTTGAAAAAAAAATTTAAAAAAAATTTTTTAATGTTTGTTTTTTGAGAAAGAGAGAGAGAGAGAGAGAGACAGAGACAGAGCATGAGCGGGGGAGGGGCAGAGAGAGAGGGAGACACAGAATCCAAAGCAGGCTCCAGGCTCCGAGCTGTCAGCTCAGAGCCGGACGCAGGGCTCCAACTCATGAACCGCGAGATCGTGACCTGAGCCAAAGTTGGATGCTTAACCGACTGACCCAGGTACCCCTGGTATATCTTAATTTGAGGGAGCATATTTCTTTTTTTTTAATTGATATTTATATGTAATTTATATTAGAATTCTTTTTTTAATTTTATTTTTTAATTTACATTCAAATTAGCATATAGTGCAACAATGATTTCAGGAGTAGATTCCTTAATGCCCCTTACCCATTTAGCCCATCCCCCCTCCCACACTCCCTCCAGTAACCCTCTGTTCTCCATATTTGAGTCTCTTCTGTTTTGTCCCCCTCCCTGTTTTTATATTATTTTTGTTTCCTTTCCCTTATGTTCATCTGTTTTGTCTCTTAAAATCCTCATCTGAGTGAGGTCATATGATATGTCTTTCTCTGACTAATTTTGCTTAGCATAATACCCTCTAGTTCCATCCACATTGTTGTGAATGGCAAGATTTCATTCTTTTTGATTGCCGAGTAATACTCCAGTGTGTGTGTGTGTGTGTGTGTGTGTGTGTGTGTGTGTGTGTATACCACATCTTTTTATCCATTCATCCATCAATGGACATTTGGGCTCTTTCTATACTTTGGCTTTTGTTGATAGTGCTGCAATAAACACTGGGGTGCATGTGTCCTTTCGAAACAGCACACCTGTATCCCTTGGGTAAATACCTAGTAGTGCAATTGCTGGGTCGTAGGGTAGTTCTGTTTTTAGTTTTTTGAGGAACCTGCATACTGTTTTCCAGAAGGGAAGCACCAGCTTGCATTCCCATTTTTTAAAAATAATTGTTTTAAATGTTTATTAATTTTGGGGAGATAGAGAGACAGAGTGAGGGAGGGGCATAGAGAGAGATTCACAGAATCTGAAGCAGGCTCCAGGCTCTGAGCTGTCAGTGCAGAGCCCGATGCAGGACTCAAACCCACGAAGCGCAGGATCATGACCTGGGCCGAAGTCAGACACTCAACCGACTGAGCCACCCAAAGGTGCCCTTAAGTGAGCATCTTCCAAGTACCCAGTAGTGATATGTGGCTAATGGCTATCCTAGTGGACAGTGTGGGACTAGAAGGTCTGAGAATCTAGATGAAGTTGAAAGCCATGAACTGATAGTAAAATACATCTTCAGTGTGATGTGACTTTATGAGTTCTAAACTGAACAGTGTGAGGCAGGTGGAACGGAAAGACTGAGATGCGGAATAAGTAATGCTTCAAGTAAAAGGTTCAGATTTGCAACTCTGGGATCCAGACCAGTTGAGGAAGGAAGAGAGACTGGGAGGGTCCCATGGTCTGGAAGACATGAGGTGATAAGGAACTGAGGGTGGAAGGAGTTTCAGGAGGATCGTGGACCATCCTGAATTTGGGGGTGGCGCCCTTCGAGGGTTCAGCTCCAGGATGCCGAGATTCACGAGGCATAGCATTTCTGGGTCTGCCTATGCCGATATTCAAGGATAACATCCATCTACATATGAAATAGAAAACTAGAAGGTTTAGCGAGAGTCTTAGAAGCAGTAAATAAACACGGGCGCCTAAGTAGTTCAGTCCGTTGAGCATCTGATTCTCGATTTCCGCTCAGGTCATGATCCCAGGGTCACAGGATCCAAGCTCTGCTCAGCGCAAAGCCTGCTTGAGATTCTCTCTCTCCCCCACTCTGCCCCTCTCCCCTGCTGGTGCACACACACTCTCTCTCTTTAAAAAAAAATAAATAAATAAAGGAAAAGAAGCAACAAACACATCATTTTTCGACACTGATTAGCAACATGGAGAAAGGGTGCCTCCGAACGTTTTCTAATCAAAGCAAAATCTTGCCAAATGCTGATACCCCGTTTGCTGAATTTCCCCAGAGACACATTGATCCGGAGAATTAATCTGCTCCCTACCAATCTAGTAAGTGTGTCAGATTGGTGGGGAGACATAGAGGTTTTTGAGTATGTGCCAGAGTCCGGCCCCAGCAGGTCCAGGGGTTCCCGAAGGATGAATGGCGTCGGCGAAAGAGTGAAAATAAAATAAAACAAAAATAAAAATGGACACGGACAACAGCAGTGTGTTGGACTGGCTGCTTTATTGTGGCAAACGTGGCATTATATTTGCTAGCAATTTCCTTTTTTTTTTTTTTTTAACGTTTTATTTTTTTATTTTTTTATTTTTTGGGGACAGAGAGAGACAGAGCATGAACGGGGGAGGGGCAGAGAGAGAGGGAGACACAGAATCAGAAACAGGCTCCAGGCTCTGAGCCATCAGCCCAGAGCCCGACGCGGGGCTCGAACTCACGGACCGCGAGATCGTGACCTGGCTGAAGTCGGACGCTTAACCGACTGCGCCACCCAGGCGCCCCACAATTTCCTTATGCTAGCAAATTCTTCTATGTTTTCTGGCATTCCCTAATTCTAAAAATGTTCTTATGTGTGATCACCCTTTAAGGAATAACATGGTTATTTTCTCATAACGTTCCCTCCTGCCCCTTGCTGATTGATTAATTTCTTACATTACTTTCATTATGTATCTACGTTTATCTATAATCTATAAAGCATTTGCCTTGCTGTTTTCATGAAACGTCATCTATCTCTCAACACCTCAGGTGGAACAGTTAACAGGGACATGGCCTCTTAGTTGTTTCCCTGAACCACTTGCGGTTTAAGGAACAAAAGTGTTCGCGGTCCAGGTGCCAGGAGGGGGCCCAGAGGGCCTTAGGAACCCACACCTTTTGCCTTCTCAGAGGCACCTAGGAACCAATGCACCTAGGAACCAATGAACGATTCTGTTTACCTTAACTGACTAGGTTCAATCATCATCTGGAATGCCTCCTGGGGGCCAAGCGGGCCTAGGGGTCAGAGTAACTTGTGCCCATAGATACACTCCTTTGTTGCCGGAGTGGGGCTTTCCAATCCATTTGTTCCTTCCCTGGCTGGGAAATGTATGGGGCTATCCTTCCTTTCAGTAGAGGACTCTTTTTTTTTTTTTTCAACGTTTATTTATTTTTGGGACAGAGAGAGACAGAGCATGAACGGGCGAGGGG
Source organism: Herpailurus yagouaroundi (assembly GCF_014898765.1). NCBI lineage: Eukaryota > Metazoa > Chordata > Mammalia > Carnivora > Felidae > Herpailurus > Herpailurus yagouaroundi. The sequence goes on from NW_024412572.1 coordinate 591,823, forward strand.
CAGAGAGAGAGGGAGACACAGAATCAGAAACAGGCTCCAGGCTCTGAGCCATCAGCCCAGAGCCTGACGCGGGGCTCGAACTCCCGGACCGCGAGATTGTGACCTGGCTGAAGTCGGACGCCTAACCGACTGTGCCACCCAGGCGCCCCTGGTAGAGGAGTCTTTATAGGGGGTGGCAAGAGCTAAATGCAGGGCCGCACAATTTCCTTGCGGAACCTTATTTCTTTCCCCAACAGTTCTTTTTCCCCGGGGGGCCTGTCGAGGGTGATTCCCCAACAGACAATCCCCCAGGTACTTTTATTAAGGCCAAATTACATAGAAGCGGGAGTACGAGAAGCTTCACTGTCCGTGGGCCGCCTTGCAGTCCCGATCCGTCCACCCCCTGGGCCCTGCCATCAGGCTGGTTGGATAGCTCGGCTTCCGGCAAGTATGTTTCCCTTCCTTTGTCTTTCTTTTAGTAGCAAAGACAGTATAATAAGGGAATAGACTTACTAGCATGCGGTCGGGTGATACCTATCTTTCCCAGCCTGTTTCTCCACACTCCGTCCCAAGTCCCAATAGGAGTTATGTAAATAGACAGGCTGTTTAGGGTAAGTGAGTCATGCTTGGTTGAGAAGGCTCTACTTATGGGGCGTCTGGGTAGCTCAGCTGGTTGGGCATCCAACTTCGGCTCAGGTCATGATCTCACAGCTCATGAGTTCGGGCCCCGAGTCGGGCTCTGTGCTGACAGCTAGGAGCCTGGAGCCTGCTTCTGATTCTGTGTCTCCTTCCTTCTCTGCCCTTCTCCTGCTCGTGCTCTGACTCTCTCTCTCTCAAAAATAAACGAACATTAAAAGAAAAATTCCTTCAGAAGGCTCTACTTAGGAGAGCGACGTGATGCCCCTAACAAGAAGCCACAGGGAGCATATCTGCACCTAGAACGCAATAGAACCGTAACTTCAGGAGCAACACCAGTCGAATGGAATGCACGGATAGCGGGGACTGTGCTAATGTGAATTGTCAGTGTTTGTAAAGTTTAGGTTTTAATTATTTATTTCATAGAGATTTACAGAGCACTTGTCATGTACCAGGCATTGTTCTAGGAACTTATGACACAAGCAAAATACAAGTGCCCCAAATCCCCACATTCCGGTGAACACGGGGTTTTTCCTGTGTTTGAATGTTCTGAAAAAAACCATAGCACGTTGCTAGAATTAGACAAATTTAGGGGCACCTGGCTGCCTCAGACGGTGGAGCATGTGACTCGATCTCAGGGTTGAGAGTTCAAGCCCCACACTGGGTGTGGAGATTACTTAAAAATAAAACCTCAACCTTCCATGCCGACAGTGTTCTCGCAGCCATGGTGGACGTTCCTAAAACCCAGCCGACTTTCGGCAAGAGGTATGGCAACCACCAACCCCACAAAGTGGCACAGTACAAGAAGGCAAAGATTCTCTTTGTGCCCAGGCGTTATGCGAGGAAGCAAAGGGGCTATGGTGGGCAGACTAAGCCGCTTTTTCTGGAAAAAGGCTAAAACTGCAGAGAAGATTGTGCTGAGGTTTGAATGGGTTGAGCGCAACTGCAGATCTAAGAGAATGCTGGCTATTAAGAGGTGCAAGCATTTTGAACTGGGAGGAGAGATAAGAAGAGAAAAAGCCAAGGATCCAGTTCAAAGCTTCATATTTTGTTACATTATGAAGACAATAAAATCTTTTTTTTTAACTTTTTTTTTTTAACATTTATTTATTATTGAGAGACAGGGAGACACAGAGCATGAGCAGGGGAGGGGTAGAGAGAGGGGGAGACACAGAATCCGAAGCAGGCTCCAGGGGCACCTGGGTGGCTCAGTCGGTTGGGCATCCGACTTCAGCTCAGGTCATGATCTCGCGGTCCATGAGTTCGAGCCCCGCGTCAGGCTCTGGGCTGATGGCTCAGAGCCTGGAGCCTGTTTCCGATTCTGTGTCTCCCTCTCTCTCTGCCCCTCCCCCATTCATGCTCTGTCTCTCTCTGTCCCCCCAAAAAAAAAAAATTAAAAAAAAAAAAAAAGAACTGGATGGTGCCAGGGTGCCTGGGTGTCTCAGTCGATTGAGTGTCCGACTTCAGCTCAGGTCATGATCTCGTGGTCCGTGAGTTCGAGCCCCACGTCGGGCTCTGTGCTGACAGCCTAGAGCCTGGAGCCTGCTTCGGATTCTGTGTGTGTCTCTCTCTCTGCCCTCTCCCCACTCGTACTCTGTATCTCTCTCAAAAATAAACATTAAAAAATTAAAAAAAAAAAAAAAAAAAAGACTGGATGGTGCGGCTCAGTGGTTCTGAAGGTGAAGTTTCTGCTTGACCAGCAGCATCAGTTCCTTGGGAACCGGTCAGGCGTGCAAATTCTCAGGCCTCACCCCAGGCTTAACACTCGGTGTGGGGGGGTGGTGGGAGTGGAACCCAGCGATCTGTAGGTTAACAAGCCCTCCAGGTGCTGCTACCTAGATGTGTCAAATGCACCTGACGGAGTATCAGCTATTTCTCTACGGCACCCATGATGATCCCAAAATGCATGAGGCCATGCAAGCATCATTCACATATATTAAGAGGAAATGTTTTTTCTTTTTAATTTTTTTAATGTTTATTTATCATTGAGAGACAGAGAGAGACAGAGCATGAGCGGGGGAGGGACAGAGAGAGGGAGACGCAGAATCCGAAGCAAGCTCCAGGCTCTGAGCCATCAGCACAGAGCCCGACACGGGGCTCGAACCCACGAACCGCGAGAGCATGGCCTGAGCCGAAGTCGGACGCTTAACCGACGGAGCTGCCCAGGTGCCTCCTGTTCTTTTCTAATAAGACACTTTTTTTTTTTTTAAGCCAGTCCAAGAATTTCCCCCCTAGCAGCACATTACCAATGGCCCCCGCCATCCTTCTTAATCATGGTCTCAGTTCTGAAAGCCAACACAAGAGAACTACAGTTCTACACCACTATTTCTAGCTGTGGTATCCAGGTGGCTCTGATCTGCTTTGAATACTCTATTTTTTTGCACAGCAAATGCTTTGAGCCCCAGGGACAGTCGACTAAGAGCCCCGAGGGGGCACCAAGAGGCAGGGGCTGGGCGGGCAGTGGCTCCCCTCTGCCTCACCGCAACAGCCTATCTGCTGCCGAGATCCGGGTATGAGCTTTAACCACAGCAACTTTAATATCCTCTGTTCGAGCTAGAATTACCGTGGCTGCTGGCACCAGACCTGTCCTCCAAGAGGGCCTCGTTAAAGGACGTACAGTGGATTCATTCCAGTTACAAGACCTTCAAAGACTCTCGGATGGTTGGTTTCAGCCCCTCCCACCCCCAGTCTGGACTGGGTCATCTGCACACCTGCTTGCGTCCTTTGGCCTTGGCAGTTCTTTGTCAGACTCCCTCTCCTGGAAGCAGCTCTGCTTCCCCATAACCTGTGGTCATGTGGTAGGAGAGAGAATTTTTTTTTTTTTAACTTTTTAAGTGTTTCTTTATTTATTTATTTTTGAGAGAGAGACAGAGACAGAGAACAAGTGGGGGAGGGGCAGAGATGAGCGACAGAATCCCAAGCAGGCCCCACCCCATCAGCACAGAGCCCGATGCCGGGGCTCGAACCCACAAACCGTGAGATCCTGACCTCAGCCGAGATCAAGAGTCAGGCGCTCAATTGACTGCACCACCCAGGAGCCCTAAGAGAGAGGATTTTTATTTTTTTTTAATTTTTTTTTTCCAACGTTTATTTATTTTTGGGACAGAGAGAGACAGAGCATGAACGGGGGAGGGGCAGAGAGAGAGGGAGACACAGAATCGGAAACAGGCTCCAGGCTCCGAGCTGTCAGCCCAGAGCCCGACGCGGGGCTCGAACTCACGGACCGCGAGATCGTGACCTGGCTGAAGTCGGACGCTCAACCGACTGCGCCACCCAGGCGCCCCAGAGAGAGGATTTTTAAAGGGCTGGAGGAAAAAACATCCACAGTAACTCATTTCCTGCGGTGGGATTTTTATTTTATTTATTTATTGTTATTTTCTTCTTCATTCTTTCTATATGTTTTTAAATTTTTCTGCGGTTACGTGAAATGCATTTACTTCAAGGGGAAGGCAAAGTTTATGTCGAAGGCATTTGTTACATGTTGATTTGCTACCGCTGGTAGGACAGGGTTTTTTGCTCCCCAGTGAGAGTGTATTTATTAAAAACAAGGCAGGGGCGCCTGGCCGGCTCAGTCCATGGAGTGTGCACCTCTTGATCTCGGGGTTGTAGGTTCGAGACCCGCACTGGGTGTAGAAATTACTTGGAAAAAAAAAAAAAAACAGAAAATCTTTATAAAAACAAAAACAAGGCGCAGGGTTGTTACCACAACAAAAATAAATACCCTGCAAGTTCCCTGTGATTGGGATGGGAGGAAGGTAACAGGAGGAAGGAAAAACACATAAATGTGATTTTTCAGCATCCGTGGACTCACTGATTCGCATCAGTGGACCTTGGGGGCATTATGCTAAGTGAGATCAGTCAGAGAAAGACACATACTATATGATCGCATGTGTGGCAACCAAGTAGAATAGTGTTTGCCAGGGGCTGGGGGTGGGGAGAGAAATGGGGAGATGTCGGTCAAAGGGTAGAAACTTTCAGTCGTAAGTTCCAGGGATCTAATGCACAACATTATGTATGGTTAACGATACTGTATTGTATCCTTGAAATACAGTATTGCTCTATTGAAATCCTTGCTCTAAGAGTAGAATTTTAATGTTCCCACCATAGCGACAACAACAACGATGAAATGATAATTATGTGAGGTGAGAGATGTCATCATCATAACCTCATTGTCATAAACATTTTGCAATATATACAATGTAGCCAATCATCCCCATGCACACCTTCAACTTACATGATGTTATATGACAGTTAAAGATCAATATGGGGCGCCTGGGTGGCGCAGTCGGTTAAGCGTCCGACTTCAACCAGGTCACGATCTCGCGGTCTGTGAGTTCGAGCCCCGCGTCGGGCTCTGGGCTGATGGCTCAGAGCCTGGAGCCTGTTTCCGATTCTGTGTCTCCCTCTCTCTCTGCCCCTCGCCCGTTCATGCTCTGTCTCTCTCTGTCCCCAAAATAAATAAACGTTGAAAAAAAAAATTAAAAAAAAAATAATAAAGCTCAATAAAGCTGAAAAAAAATAAGAGATTCTGTAAATCCTTACCCTGATAAATTTGAAACGTATATAAAAATGGAAGTTTTCCTACAAAGTCACAACATCCAATAATATCTGAAGAAGGAAAAAAATATGGAGGGTTCTATATGTATTTTTAGACAACTCGAAGTAAAACCTTGTCACAAAGGAAAAAACAGGTTGGAGAACTATTTTTTTTTTAATGTTTATTTCTGAGAGAGAGACAGAGCACAAGCAGGGGAGGGGCAGAGAGAGAGGGAGACAGAATCCAAAGCAGGCTCCGTGCTCTGAACTGTTAGTACAGAGCCCCACGCAGGGCTTGAACCCACAAACTGTGAGATCATGACTGGAGCCGAAGTCGGCCACTTAACCGACTGAGCCACCCAGGGGCCCCTGGAGTACTATTAATATAACAGCAGTTGCAGACTTAAAATATAAACAAACACTGAGCCATAAACGTTACTCACTCAGTCCTCAATCCGGGAAGATTCTGATAAAACAGACCCAGAAGGAGGCACAAGGCTCCCAATCGCCACTTTTAAGGATGAAGTAATGTTCCTCTTTCTGACAGCAGATGGAGCCAGTGAGACACGTACAACTTAACAGTGGCAAACCGCTAAACGCACTTTATTCTCTTATGAGGATTTAAGAGATGAAGGCAAGGGGCTTTTCATGATTGAAAGCGGCAGAGTTCCTGACTCTAATGTGTCAAACCTGGTAGGAATTTTCAATCCTGGTCAGTCCAGCTCCCAGGCACACAAAAGCTGGGGTACATTGCACATACTGTGGAGAAGCAAGGGGGTTTATTTAGGTTTCTAAATAAGAGAGAACTTGGGGCGCCCGGGGGATTCAGTCGGTTGAGCGTCTCACTTCAGCTCAAGTCATGATCTCACGGTTCGTGAGTTCGAGCCCCACATCGGGCTCTGTGATGACAGCTCAGAGCCTGGAGCCTGCTTCAGATTCTATGTTTCCCTCTCTCTCTGTTCCTCCCCCGCTTGCACTCTCTCTCTCTCTCTCTCTCTCTCTCTCTCTCTCTCTCAAAAATAAAGATTTTTAAAAAATTAAATAAGAGAGACTTGAAAGTGAAGAAAACCACCTCTGATCAAAAGAGCTGGGTCTGAGTTGGTCAGATTTCAAGATATATGTTCGAGAGGATACATTCAGATTTTATTTTGTTTTGTTCTCATTTTCCTTTTTAAAATCCATTCTGTCTCTTCTTTCATTATTAACAGAATAGTGGTATGTGATCTGAATTTAGGAACACCGTTACTCAACACACACACACACTATTGGTAAACGTTAAGCATTACTTTATGATGATGCCATAGTTCTCTGGTACTGACTGGAACCACAATATTCATAGCTTATTTTTTATTTTTTATTTTTGGAAGGGTCCTTTGACGTTGAACACATTCTAGTGGTGAGTCCAGAAAAGTTTTTAAAATTAGATCACTTCTGGGGTGCCTGGGTGGCTCAGTCGGTTAAGTGTCCAACTTCGGCTCAGGTCAATGATCTCACGGCTCATTAGTTCGAGCCCCGAGTCGGGCTCTGTGCTGACGGCTCAGAGCCTGGAGCCTGCTTTGGATTCTGTGTCTCCCTCTCTCTCTTTGCCCCTCCCCTGCTCACACTGTCTCTCTCAAAAATAAACATGAGGGGCGCCTGGGTGGCTCAGTCGGTTAAGCAGCCGACTTCGGCTCAGGTCATGATCTTGCGGTCCGTGGGTTCGAGCCCTGCATCGGGTTCTGTGCTGATGGCTCAGAGCCTGGAACCTGTTTCAGATTCCGTGTCTCCCTCTTTCTCTGATCCTCCCCTGTTCATGCTTTCTCTCTCTGTCTCAACAATAAATAAATGTTAAAAAAAAAAAATTAAAAAAAAATAAACATTAAATTTTTTTAAAAAAGCTGAAAAGATCTGACCCTTCTCTAAAAAGCAAATTAAAAAAATTAGACCACTTCTCCTATGCAATACTTTGTGCAGTAAATATCACCATGCCCATTATACAGATGTGCACCTGAAGATTAAGTCTTAGAAAACCTGAACGTTTGGGGGTGCCTGGGTGGCTCAGTCTGTTAAGCGTCTGTCTCTTGTTTTCCGCTCAGGTCACCATCTCACGGTTCAGTTTGTGAGATCAAGCCAGGCGTCGGGCTCCACAATGACAGCACGGAGCCTGTTGGGGATTCTCTCTCTTCTCTCTCTGCCCCTCCCTAGCTTGTTCTCTCTCTCTCTCTTTCTCTCTCTCTCAAAATAAATAAATAAATAAGCTTAAAAAAAAGAAAAAGGAAAAAGAAAACCGGAACATTTGCCTTAAGTCACATAGCTAGGAAGTAGAGAAACTAAAACCAGATCTGATTGTTAAAAAAGATTATGCTACACAAATTCATTCTCTGAGACAACCTCTAAAATATGTGTTTGGAAGTCAGGAGATGGGTTGTGCAGACACTATCTTGTCCAGATTGGGTACGTGATACCACACAATCTCATCGCAACTGTTTCTGTGATTAGGAGGCTCTGCTACGAATTCTTCTTCTTGGAAATTAAAAGGGTTTGTCCACTCTTCAGATGCCATCTTCCAGCAGCTGAGAAACGTATCCACCTTTTCTAATCCTGGGACCAAATAGAGAGGCAGTTTCCAGTGATAAGACCCTGGATGATCTGAACGAAAGGGAGGCTTAGAGGGGACTGTTGAGGGAAACAGAATTCGAGAGACAGACTTGGGGAGAGTGTGAGCCAGGAAAGTGATATCTAATACCATCAGAGAGTGCTTCTCAACTACGGGCAGGCCCCCCCCCCAGCCCCCGCCACCACCCCCCTCCTCCCCCCGCCCCCAGTCATTTGGCAATGTCTGGAGACATTTGAGGTACATATGCGAATGGGTGTTACTGGTACCTAGTAGGAGAGGAAGGACAGGGACTAGTAAAAGGCGAGACACGTGGAGAAGGCACTTAAAACCTCAGCATTCCAGACAAATGTTTTAAAGGGTTATTTTTAGGTGTGCCTGGCTGGCTCAGTCTGTAGAGTATGCGACTCTTTATATATATATATATATATATATATTTTATATATATATAAAGAGTCGCATACTCTA
>NW_024412572.1:600434-615860 GCF_014898765.1 Herpailurus yagouaroundi
GGGGCTCGAACTCACGGACCGCGAGATCGTGCCCTGGCTGAAGTCGGACGCTTAACCGACTGCGCCACCCAGGCGCCCTGAGATTACTTTAAAAAAATAGAATCTTTAAAAAAAAATAAAAATAAAGGGTTATTTTTAAAGATCGAAAATAATGCAAAAATACACGATGACAACAAAATGTAAAAATTGTAGATAAAGACAGGATGGGTAACAATGCCGAGCAGAGCCATATTGGAGCCTGCGGCGAAAGGGAAAGTCAGAAATACTGATCCTTTTTTGGGGGGAAATAAGTACAGTTATGCACCATACAATGGCTGAAGGGACTAACATAAGCTCTAGTTCCTAGCTTAGAGACTCCTCCTCCGAGTTCTTCTTCCTGCCCGGCTTGCTGTGTGGACCAAATTACTACTAATGCAGAACGCAGAAGTAACAGACTATAAATTGTCCCCCTCGCTTGTGCTCGGGACTCAGACCTCTGGAGAATGACCTCCTCTGAGCCCACCGGTATAAAATAAACCTCCTGCCTTCCAAGATCTCCAAGTGCCAGCATTCCAGCCTGGTTCCGTAACACTTTCTTTATTTAAGGAATTTTCACTAATTAAGCTTGTAAATAGAGTTAAAGGTGGAGGGGATCTTTAAAGCATATCATTTGAAAGCTAATTAAGCCAAATAAGTAAGTGCTAATTAAACATTAGTCAAGGAACAAGGGAAAGTGAATGTTTTAAATTTTATCATAAAAAGTATTAAATTTATAAATATACGATGACAAGGGACGCCTGGGTGGCTCAGTCGGTTAAGCGTCTGCTTTCAGCTCAGGTCATGATCTCACGGTCCGTGAGTTCAAGCCCCGCATGGGGCTCTGTGCTGACAGCTCAGAGCCTGGAGCCTGTTTGGATTCTGTGTCTCCCTCTCTCTCTCTGCCCCTCCCCCACTTGCTCATGCTTTCTCTCTCTCCCTCTCTCTCTCTCTCAAAAATAAATACACGTTGGGGCACCTGGGTGGCTCGGTCGGTTAAGCGGCCGACTTCGGCTCAGGTCATGATCTCACGGCTCGTGAGTTGGAGCCCCGCGTTGGGCTCTGTGCTGACAGCTCAGAGCCTGGAGCCTGTTTCAGATTCTGTGTCTCCCTCTCTCTCTCTGCCCCTCCCGTGCTCATGCTCTGTCTCTCTCTGTCTCAAAAATAAATAAAAACGTTAAAAAAATTTTTTTAAAAAGAAAAAAAATACAAGAAAAAATAAATAAACGTTAAAAAGATTAAAAATAAATAAACAAATACATAAATATAAGATGACTTGTACATTGAGATTCAAGCTGGGTTTTTTTAAAGTTTATTTATTTATTTTGGCGGGGGAGGGGCAGAGAGAGAGAATCCCAAGCTAAAAATCAAGAATCAGATGCTTACCTGACTGAGCTACCCAGGCGCCCCTTGAGATTCAAGTTGTAAGAAAACTAAGTTTTAAAAACGTACAACCACAATAAATTGAATATTAATTTAAATAGAAGAAAATGTAAAAGTTTATTTATTTATTTATTTATTTATTTATTTATTTTCAATTTTTGAGAAGCGGGCGAGCCCGATGTGGGGCCCAAACCCACAAACTGGGATCGCGACCCCAGATGAAGTCAGATGCTTAACCAATGAGCCACCCAGGTGCCCCAAGTGCAAAACTTTTTTCTTTTTTTACTGTTTATTTATTTTTTGAGAGAGAGGGAGAGAGACGGAGTATGAACAGGAGAGGGAGCCACAGAATCCGAAGCAAGCCTCTGGTTCTGAGCTGTCAGCACAGAGCCCGACGCGGGGCTCGAACTCACGAACCGTGAGATCATGACCTGAGCCGAAGTCGGACGCTAACCGACTGAGCCACCCAGGCACCCCCCCAAATGTAAACCATTTTAAAGCAAAAAGCCCCACTCTGCCACTAAAAATCAAGTACAGGTTTGAGATGTTCTCTGGCTGGGGAGTCCCGGTACACGTAGGTATAAACTTCAAAGGGGACAGGCTCCTCACAGATGGTGGCCAACAGCAGCGTAAGCTGCAGACCGTTTTCTGGGCACGACCCGTGCGTCTTCCCTTGTGCTCTTCTGCGAGATGAATGACCGGCTCATAACCAGGTAATTGTAATGGCAGGTGAAGGTGATGGGTTACTGGCTGGTCCTCGTGATGCTGTGACAGTGTGGCACAACCTACATAGAACTCTCTTTCCTGGACGCTGCCAATTCAGGAATTATATTCCTGTTGAAGGTAGGTCTGGTCCAATAAGAGAGAGGGGAAAAAAAAAAAAGGCAAAATTAAAGCAAACTAGAAAAGAGCCAGCAGTTCAAAGAATGAGATACCAACACAATGAAACGTGTGAGTTTGGGGATAATTTCTTTGCCAAGGATAGTTTCCCTGGATGGAATCATTCGACTTAGCTAAAATCATTGATCTCTGAAAGGCACTGAAAGCATAAGCCTTCATAACTGGATAGATGATTAATAACCTAAAATAACTCAGGATAGCTTCAGTTGGTGTTTAAAAATACAAAATGTAAGAATCTTGAAACGAAAGGGGCGCATGGGGGTGGCTCTGTCAGTTAAGCATCTGACTCTTAATTTCGGCTCAGGTCATGATCTCGAGGTTTGGGAGTTCAAACCCCACATGAGGCTCTGCGCTAACAGTGTGGAGCCTGCTTGGGATCCTTTCTCTCCTCTCTCTGCCCCTCCCCAGCTCTGCTCTCTCTCTCTCTCAGAATAAACAAGTAAACTTTAAAAAAAAAAAAAAAAGAATCTTGGGGAGCCTGGGTGGCTCAGTCAGTTAAGCGTCTGACTTCGGCCATGATGTCGCAGTCCGTGGGTTCGAGCCTCTCATCGGGCTCTGTGCTGACAGCTCGGAGCCTGGAGCCTGCTTTGGAGTCTATGTCTCCCTCTCTCTCTGCCCCTCCCCTGCTCATGCTCTGTCTCTCTCCATCTCTCAAAAATGAATAAACGTTAAAAAGAATTAAAAAAAAATACGAAAATAGGAATGAAGGATTAATGATGTTCTGATTGCAGAAGGGAGTGGGAGATAGATCTGAGAAACGATCTAGACTTTATTGGCCCTAACTCTCACTCCGGGGAAAAAAAAAATAACACAATAAAAAAAGTAATATTAAAATAACTAACTTGTTTTGGTATAACATTACCGATCAACTTTATAATCATGTGATTACGAATTGACTTCTAACAATACGCAAAGCCATTAAGTTAGTCCAATGTATCAGCTTCTAGAAAGCTGATTGATTTGGGAGGAAATTTAATTTATGAGACCATAGCTTCATCATTTATTGGTGCTATAAATAGTTTATAAATATTTAGAGGGTGGGAGGGAGGGGAGGGTGGGTGATGGGTATCGAGGAGGGCACCTTTTGGGATGAGCACTGGGTGTTGTATGGAAACCAATTTGACAATACATTTCATATATTAAAAAAAAAAAAAGGAAAAAAAATTAGAAGAAAAAGAACATGTGACTCTTGATCGCAGGGTCACGAGTTCGAGCCCCATGTTGTGGTTAAATTTACTAAAAATAAATATATAAATAAATAAGTAAAAAAAAAAAATATTTAGAGAAATACACTCAAACTGTCCCACATGTGGCCAGTGAGAGCCAGCTCAACCTTCATACCCTCTCCTTTCGACATGTGGCCGTCGTTCTTTGAGTATTTCCTGTTTCCTTACTTTCTGGTACCACTAGATATCCCAGGCTCATCTCTTGACCTATAATTTACGGAATTACAGAAAGTAAATCCATCCATGGTAATTCTTGTTTCAGTACTTTGTTTTCCTGCTGGTGCAGTTAGGAAGCTAGATCACAACAGGATATGCCAAACGGAATTTATCAGCTACTGGTACTCTTTTTTTTTTTTAATATGGAACACTCTACAAATTTGCATATCATCCTTGAGCAGGGGCCACGCTAACCTTCTCTGTATCTTTCCGATTTTAGTGTCTGCGCTGCTGAAGCAGGCACAGTACTTGTTACCTTTCCAGAAGATAATTTTAGTCAATGTCACTCGGCTTTTTCCTATTTTGCTTCCTAATTCCCTAATTAGTTCTTTTTAATTTTTGTTTCACATTTATTTATTTTTGAGAGACAGAGCACGAGCAGGGGAGGGACAGAGAAAGAAGGGGACACAGAATCTGAAGCAGGCTCCCGGCTCCGAGCTGTCAGCCCAGAGCCTGACGCAGGGCTCAAATCTGTGAACCTGTGAGATCATGACCTGAACTGAAGTCGGACCTGCGCTGGAGCCGGACGCTTAACTGACTGAGCCACCTAGGTGCCCCATTCCCTAATTAGTTCTTAATCATTTCTAGCATCTAGGTCATTTTTTAAATCTCCCTGATATTTGAAATGCTTTTTACTGGGGTGCCTCTGTGGCTCAGTCGATTAAGCATCTGACTTCTGTTCAGGTCACGATCTTGCGGTTTGTGGGTTGGAGCCCCACATTGGCCTCCCTGCTGTCAGCACGGAACCTGCTTCGGATCCTCTGTCCCCCGCCCCCCCCTTCCCACTCACACACTCTCTCTCTCTCTCTCTCTCTCTCTCTCGCAAAAATAAATAAAAAAATAAGAAGAAATAAAATGCTTTTTACTAAAGTATTGGCTAGCACAAAGAAGAAGCACCCGGACTCATGGAAAACAGGAGCGTCTCAGTATTTTGGAATCAGTGAGGAAACGAAAGGCAATCTCAAAAATGAGAAGCAGAAACTTCCTGTTTGGATTGTGGCTGAAGAGCTTGTGTCAGGCTGACTGCCTGCTGAGAACCTGGAAAGCTAGATAAACATAAAAACAACTACCTGAAGTATCAGACAGCTTTCTGTTTTACTTTTTGTAAGATTAAAAAAAAATATGTTTGGGCGCCTGGGTGGCTCAGTTGGTTAGGCGACTGACTTCAGCTCAGGTCACGATCTCACAGTTCGTGAGTTCGAGACCCACGTCGGGCTCTGTGCTGACACCTCAGAGCCTGGAGCCTGCTTCGGATTCTGCGTCTCCCCTCTCTCTACCCCTCCCCTGCTCACGCTCTCTCTGTCTCTCAATAATAAATAAATGTTAAAAAATTTTTTTAAAAATATGTTTTGTTATTTCAGAGAGAAAGAGAGAAAGTGCGCGCACTCTGGAGAGGAGTAGAGAGACAGGAAGAGAGAATCTTAAGGAGGCAGCACAGAGCCCGACTCAGGGCTCAATCTCATGACCCTGAGGTCATGACCTGAGCTGAAATCAAGAGTCAGTCCCTTAACGGACTGAGTCACGCAGGCCCCCGCATCAGAGAGCTTTCAATGCAGTGGGGAATTTAAGAGGCCAACACCTCACAGAGAAGGGAAGCTTGGACACATTTGCTGACTCTTAGCAGCGCCTGTAAGACTGGGTCTCGTCTCAGAAAGGGGCAATCGGCGGCTGGTAAGCTCTATAGTTTTAGGAAACTCACAGGGCAAGAGGGGGAAACTGGAGTGTAGGACAGACCCACCCAGAACTGCCCTACGAACGTTGGAGGGCTGAAACAAGACTCTGACCTCACAGGTACAAAAGTAAAGTTTTCTCTGGAAACAGGTAAGACGAGCCAACACGTTTCTACAATTTTTTTTTAAATAAACTTAATTTTTATTTTTTTAATTATTATTTTTTTTGTTTACACTTATTCATTTTTGAGGGTGAGAGAGACAGAGCATGAGTGAGGGAGGGACAGAGAGAGAGGGAGACACAGGATCCGAAGCAGGCTCCAGGCTCCGAGCTGTCAGCACAGGGCCTGACACGGGGCTGGAACTCATGGGCCTTGAGATCACCACCTGAGCCGACATCAAGAGTCGGACGCTTAACCGACTGAGCCACCCAGGCTCCCCTAAATAAACTTAATTTTTAGAATAGTTTTAGATTTATATTGAGAAAATAGTACTGAGAGTTCCCTGTCTGTACCACATACCAGTTTCCCCTCCTATTAATATCTTACGTTCGTATGGTACGTTCGTCACAACGAATGACCCAGTAGTGATGCATTATCATTATTATTATTTTAAGTAGGCTTCATGCCCAGTGTGGAGCCCAATGAGGGCTCGAATCCACGAGGCTGATATCAAAACCCGAGCTGAGATCAGGAGTCAGACGCTTAACCCACCGAGCCACCCTAGTGCCCCAGTGACACATTATTATTCACTAACACCTATACCTCATTCAAGTTCTCTTATTTTATAACCTAACGTTCTTTTTTTTGTTCCAGATTTTTGTCCACCTGACACTGTTATCAGGTCTCCTTAAACTTCTTCAGGCGATGACCATCCAGGAATATTGGTCATGTATTTTGGAGAATGTTCCTGTATTGAAATCTGGCGTATTTCTCCCGATAAATTGGGTTGCGGGTTTTTTTTTGGAGCAAAGCCAGGTGCAAAGTGCCATTTTCATCATATCATATCAAGGGTGCATACCATCAACAAGCCATTGCCGTCACGGCAGACCTTGATCACGGCGCTGAGGTTGTGTTTGTCTGTTCTCTCCACTATAAAGTTACTCTTCTTTCCGCCTTTGTATTGGAAAGAAGTTACCATTCACAGCCACAGTTAAGGAAGGGGGAGTTAAGTTTTTATACATAATACCTAGTATTCAATGGACAATAATTGCACATACGAAAAAAAAAAGAGTTGACCTAAAACAGAAAATCAAATTAATTAGTTAATTAACTAATTAACAAAAAATTAATAAACAATTTTATTAAATTACAAATAATTATTAGTTATAAATATAAATTAATAAATTTATATTTATAAATATAAATTATATTTATAATATATTTATAAATTATATGTATAAATATAAATTAAATAATTATAAATATAAATAATCATTAAATAAATAATTAATTAAATTAATAAAAATTAATAAAAAAATAAAATAAAGAAAATAAAATAAAGCCCAGGTTAATAAAGCTCAGTTAGAGTTTTTAGAATCAGACTTAAAATACCTCTGATTAATATGCTTAAGAATGTAAGTAATAAGGGGCTCATGGGTGGCTCAGTAAGTTAAGCGTCCGACTTCAGCTCAGGTCATGATCTCCTGTTTGTGAGTTCAAGCCCTGCTTTCGGCTCTGTGCTGACAGCTACGAGCCTGGAGCCTGCTTCAGGTTCCGTGTCTCCCTCTCTCTCTGCCCCTCTCCCCCTACTCATACTCTGTCTTTTTTTTCTCTCTTTCTCTCTCAAAAATAAACATAAAAAAATTTAAGAATATAAGTAATAAGATGAAAATTTTCAGGGGAGCACGGGTGGCTCGGTCGGTTAAGCGTCCGACTTCAGCTCAGGTCATGATCTCATGATCCATCAGTTCGAGCCCTGTGTCAGGCTCTGTGTTGACAGCTCAGAGCCTGGAACCTGCTTCAGATTCTGTCTCCTTCTCTGCCCCTCCCCTGCTCATGCTCTGTTTCTCTCTCTCTCTCTCTCTCTCAAAAATAAAGATTAAAAAAAAATTTTTTTTTAAGTTTCAGCAGAGCACTAGAAACTAAAAAAGTTAAATATTTAGAATTGAAAAAAAAAAAAAAAGAACTTTTTCTTTTCTAACTCTGTGCCCAGTGTTGGGGCTTGAACTCATAACCCCAGATCAGGAGTCGAATGCTCTACCGACTGAGCCAGCCAGGCACCCCAACAAATTAAGAACTTAGTAGATGAATTTCACAACAGATTAAACACAGCTGAAGAAGAAATTAATTGGGAGCCTGGCTGGCTCAGTCAGTAGAGCATGCGACTCCATCTCCCCGTTGTAAGTTCGAGCCCCACATTGGGCATAGAGCTTCCCTAAAAAAAAAAAAAAAAAGATAAAGGAAATTAGTTCACTGAAAAAGAGGTGAGAAGAAAATATCTATAAAGAAGAACAGGAAGACAGACAGAAGGATAGGAGACATTCTAGAGGATCTAGTCTCTTCAGCATTTCAGTGTCATGAAAAAAAGACTGTTCTAGATTAAAAGAGTCTTAAGGGATGTGACAAACAAATGTAATGCATGGTTTTAGATTGGATACTGGGCGGAGTAGTGGAGCTACTGGACCAAGGATTCTAAGCAAGGCCAAGCTCTAAGAAACAACCAATCTTCTTCAAGATCAAAGAGTGGTCCGATTTCTCATTCTTTCCTGACTCACTAAAACTAATATTTCAGATGAGTCAGAAGCAGTAACTAGAGGGACACCTGGGTGGCTCAGTCGGTTGGGAGTCCGCTTCATGATCTCACGGTTCATGGGTCCAAGCCCTGAACTGAGCTCTGTGCTGGCAGCTCAGAGCCTGGAGCCTGCTTTGGATTCTGTGTCTCCCTCTGTCTCTGCTCCTCCCCCGTGCTCTCTCTCTCTCTGTCTCTCAAAAGTGAAGAAACATTTTCTCAAAATTAAAAAAAAAAAAAGAGCAGTAAGTAGAATAGTTATTAAAAAATCATTATATCCTGCAGCTTCCATGAAACACTCCATTTCTTGGGCAAGTGAAATAGACATAGGAGAAACAGTCATCTATTAACCTTTGCAAACCACCCTAGGAGATGGGTAGTTATTCCCCTCCGCAACCCCAGTGGCCACCATCTACTCTGAGATCTTCCTCCCCACCCCACCCCACCCTCTCCCCACCTCATCTGGTCATCTGTTTCCCTGTATAGATCTTTCTTATTGCATACTTAGGCTTTATGACAGTATATTGTAGTTCATTTTGTTTAGTTTTTCAGCTTCTCATTTTTGAGACTGAATCTTGTTGACCCTCCTCTGGGCCAATCTTAAGAAATATCATTTAACATATCAACGAAGGTCTCTATCTTTTCCTGGAATCATCACGACTTGGATCCTCTTTCTCTAGAAGACATTGCACAGATAGTCAACCACACAGGAAACAGAAAATTCTGTCTACTCCAGTGGTTCTCGTATTTGGCTGCACATTGGTGTCACTGGAAGGAGCTTTAAAAACATAGTGACTCCTTGGGGCCCAAGTTGGTACAGCATACAACTCTTGGTCTTGGGGTTCAAGCCCCACATTGGGCGTAGAGCCTACTTATAAACTATATCGGCCCATGGATTCCACCCACTCCCACAGAGATTGTGATTTAATAATTGGTTTGGGATGTGCCCTGGACATCAGGACCTCTTAAAGCTCCTCAAGTGATTCCAGTGTTGAGAGCCACTGGTCTACGTTGGGGCTTTTCAAACTTTTCTGCAGCACATAGGGATCTTGCTAAAAAATGTAGATTCTACGTCAGTGGCTATTCGACGGGAGCCAATTTTTTTAAAAAAAATTCTTTTTAACATTTATTTATTTTTGAGACAGGGAGAGACAGAGCATGAACAGGGGAGGGTCAGAGAGAGGGAGACACAGAATCTGAAACAGGCTCCAGGCTCTGAGCTGTCAGCACAGAGCCCGACACGGGGCTCGAACTCACGGACCACGAGATCATGACCCGAGCCGAAGTGGACCGCTTAACCGACTGAGCCACCCAGGCACCCCTACGGGAGCCAATTTTGAGACCGAGTTTCTTATGAACACAGTTCCATTAAAATTTCAATTCTCAGGGTGCCTGGGTGGCTCAGTCGGTTAAGCATCTGACTCTTGGTTTCAACTCAGGTCCTGATCTCACGGTTTGTGGGTTCGAGTCCCACATCGGGCTCTGCGCTGGTAACGCAAAGCCTGCTTGGGATTCTGTCTCCCTTTCTCCCTGCCCCTTGCTCGCGCATATACACGCTCTCTTTCTTTCTCTCTCTCTCTCTCTCTCAAAAATACATAAACAGCAACAACAACAACAAAAAGAATTTCAATGCTCTTGCTTTCTAGAGCCAACGAGGAAGTTCTTTACAAATAGATTAAGGAGTTTTAATGATCTATCAGAGGTCCCCAGACGGGTCTAGAATTCTGCATTTGTAGTATGTTTGCAGGCTTGACGGGAAAGATCAAGTACTGAGAGAAAGAGTAATGATGCAATAGGAGGTAAGAATTCTCAGACTAACAGCTGTGAGCAGTCCAAGAGATGAAATCAAGCACAAACTCGGAGGTACTGGCCTTAGAAAGGAGCAGGGATATTTCAAGCGAGGACAGTTTTATGATGTCAAACGGTAGCAGCTTTTCTTGTAGTTTCAGGGGAAGAAGAATACATTCTTCTATTTCTATTTTTTTTCTTTCTTCTATTTTCCTTCCTAACTTCTTGTTCGGAAGACCTGCGGTCTCCAAGCTGAACGCAGGAAAAGAAGCAGTTCTGAGACACTCAAAACGGACCAGAGGGAAAAAAAAATTAAAATCGAGGAGAGTGTTTGAACAACCGGAACGGAGAAAGAAAATGTTCGTCCTTGGCTGAGAAATGAGAAAATGGTGGTTCTGCGTTTTACACTGAATGCTGAGACGATTTATCGATAATTGAGAAAAAAAGGAAGATTCTGCACCTCCGTGAGCAGAATTCTCCTTGGCACTGTGTTTGTGTTCTCTGGGCTAAAACAAGCATCTGGGCAGGGGATCAAACCTCGCTGCTTGGAACTGACGAAGACCCGCAGATCAATTTGCTTGAGGCTTGCTTCTCAGATACATTACTTGCTATTTCTGCTAATGGTATTTCTGGGAAGATAGCTCCAACTTGTGTCCTAAATTCAATCCGTGTCAAGCAATAAAAAACATGACGTCTTTATGACTATAAAAAAATAAAACAGCAGCAGTCAATAATAATCCGTACATCGTGGGGAAGCTTCCTTGAGGTGTTCAAACCTTCTTTCCCAAGTCGCCGCGACAGCGGGTACTGTTATCTCCTTGAGAGATTCCTCACAAAGGAGTAAATTAACTTTGACAGGTGCGCAAATGCAATAGGTCTGAGAAATTCTGCATTAAAAGGAATAGGAGCCATTAAACAGTCTGCTTTTACAAGTTTTACCTGGTGGAATAAAACAAACGAAATTTGTGTATAAGCAAAATATATACACTTTTTTTTTTTAAATCAAATGCATGTGTCTATAACAAGTCATAACTATTAACATTTTTATACTAAATAAAAAGTATATTCTAAATCCTAACTGTATCTAAGGCAATGAATAAAAATAGCATTGAAATAACATAACTAATGTGTTTGATAAGTAGCTCTTTTACTTTGTCACTCATTGTTTCAGTGAAGTTGGCCTTCGTAAATGTGATTGAAAGAATGGGTCTTGACCTTTCAAAGAATTAGGTCAGCTTGGGATCTAGGCTTCTGGTCCTGTCTTCTGTGAATTCAAAGCTGGGAAAGACAAGGGAGATAGCTCCCCAATCCCCCCTCCTTTATTTTTAAGTAAAAGTGAAGAGAGTGTAATCAAAGGGAGGAAATCTACTATCAAAATCAAGTAGGCACAACACCTACTTTTTAAAAATTAAAAAAAAAAAGTGGGGACAGGGGCATCTGGGTGGCTCAGTCTGTAGAGCATCTGACTTTTGATTTCAGCTCAAGTCAGGATCCCAGGGTCATGGGATGGAGCCCCATAGTGGGCTCTTCACTGATCATGGATCTTGCTGAAGATTCTCTCTCTCTCTCTGCCTGCCCCTCTCCCTTACTCATGCTCTCTCTCTCTCTCTCTCTAAAAAATTTTTTAAAAAAAACTTTTTTTAATGAAAAAAAAAATAAAAATAAAAAATAAAACTAGGGACAGGATACTTGGCTGGCTCAGTCAGTAGAGCATATGACTGTTGATCCTAGGGTCGTGAGTTCAAACCTCACATTGGGTGTAAAGCTTACTTTAAAAAAAAAAAACAAAACTTTGAATTTAATTTACTTATTTTGAGAGAGAGCACATGTGCATGGGGAGGGGCAGAGAGAGAGGGACAGAGAAGAGAATCCCAAGCAGGCCCTACATTGTCAGCTCAGAGCCCAATGCAGGGCTCGATCTCACAAACCGTAAGATCATGACCTGAGCTGAAATCAAGAGTCAGACACTTAACTGACTCTTTTAAAAAAAAAATTTTTTTTAACGTTTATTTTTATTTTTCAGACAGAGAGAGACAGAGCATGAACAGGGGAGGGGCAGAGAGAGAGGGAGACACAGAATCTGAAACAGGCTCCAGGCTCTGAGCAGTCAGCACAGAGCCCGACACGGGGCTCAAACTCATGGACTGTGAGATCATGACCTGAGCTGAAGGCAGACGCTCAACCGACTGAGCCACCCAGGCGCCCCTCAAATCTCTTAATAAACACAAATGTTAGTAAGGCCCTAAGGCTTAACTATTGTACTAATGATTTTGAGAGCCACACCAAATATGAAAACGAGATTAAGATTTTTTTTTTAAATTATAGATATGAAATTGCTTGCTCCTGCCCCATGACTTTCATCAAGTTATAGAATGAGTAACCAGTGATAATATCTGATATTATCAAGCTCTTATCTGCCATTTTTTCAAAATTTTTTTAATGTTTATTCTATTTTTGAGAGAGAGACAGAGCGTGAGCAGAGCAGGGGCAGAGAGAGAGGGAGACACAGAATCTGAAGCAGGTTTCAGGCTCTCAGCTGCCAGCACAGAGCCCAACGCGGGGCTTGAACTCATGAACCATGACGATCATGACCTGAGCCGAAGTCCGACTTTTAACCGACTGAGCCCCCCCAGGGGTCCCTCTGCCATTTTTAACTCATTTCACAGAACACGTCCTCCTTCCTGTGAAGCCCTGCACAACTGTGTCCCCAGTCCTAATCTATCAGGACTAGTCCAGGCCTTCTTCTAAATGAACTGCAGAACCTCACTGCGTGGGCAAGCATTCGTTATGACTTATCCTGCCCCAACTACCAGGAATGAGACTCGAGACGACAGAGACAGTGCAAAAAGGTTCTAGTACCAAGGATAACCCAGCGGACTGCACCTTCCTGAAGCCTAAGGCAGTCATGATCATACAGCCAACACAGGCAGCACTCACAAGGGCCTGTGCACGCTGGTTGCCATGCCATTTCCCAGCATTTGGTTTACACCCGGGCTTTTCTGCGATTTTCACTCCAGTCCAGGAAACAAGGGTATGCAATGACATGAGCTGTGTACGGAGTGTCCCCGCTCCTGTGTCAGTTTGGACCATGTCTAAGAGAATGTGATGGTTAAGCCCAGGAACGCTGTCAAATCATAGAAAACACCTCTCATTTGAATTACAGATTCAGATAGCGGTGCCAGGTTGGCTTAATCAGTGGAGTGTGCAACTCTTGATCTTGGGATGGTAGGTTCGAGCACAGGTTGGGTGTAGAGATTACTTAAAATATATATATATATTTATTTAAAAAATGAATTATAGGGGCGCCTGGGTAGCTCAGTCGGTTGGGCGTCCGACTTCAGCTCAAGTCATGATCTCATGGTCCATGGGTTCGAGCCCCGCATCAGGCTCTGTGCTGACAGCTCAGAGCCTGGAGCCTGCTTCGGATTCTGGGTCTCCCTCTCTCTCTCCCTGCCCCTCCCCCACTCGTGCTCGCTCTCTATCAAAAAATGAATAAACGTTAAAAATTTTTTTTAATTTTTAATGAATTATAAATTCGTATAATATAGACAGCAATGCATGTGATAGGTAACTATATTGTTTATTAAAAATTATAGATAACACACATGTCATTATAAGGAACTAATGGACGATGCTAGAGATCTACACAATAAATTATTATGCTCCTATTAAAACTCATATATTTTGAAAAATGTTTAATAGGAAATATACTTGATGTAAGAGGTGAAAAAAAAGAGAAAATTGCTAGAGTGTTTAAAAAAGTAAAGAAGTAAGCCCTCACTAGTATTCCCAAAAAAAGAATTGAAAATATTCTCAAAAAGCAGTATATAAAAAGCATATATGTGGTTTTCATAACTTTGCTTATATTGTGCATACCAACAAGTGTATATATATTAAAAATAATATAAAACCCACAAAAGTATGGCTAGCTAATTTTTGACAAAGCAGGAAAGAATATCCAATGGAGGGGCGACTGGGTGACTCAGTCAGTCGGTTAAGTGGCTTGACTTCGGCTCAGGTCATGATCTCGCAGACCATGAGTTCAAGCCCCGTGTCGGGCCCTGTGCTGACTGCTCAGAGCCTGGAGCCTATTTCAGATTCTGTGTCTCCCTCTCTCTCTGCCCCTCCCCCGTTCATGCTCTGTCTCTCTCTGTCTCAAAAATAAATAAACATTAACAAAAAAAAAAAAAGAATATCCAATGGAATAAAGACAGTCTCTTCAGCAAGTGGTGCTGGGAAAACTGGAGAGCGACATGCAGAAGAATGAACTTGGACCACTTTCTTACACCACACACAAAAATAAACTCAAAGTGGATGAAAGACCTAAACGTAAAACAGGAAGCCATCAAAATCGTCGAGGAGAAAGCGGCAAAAACCTCTTTGGTCTTGGCCGCAGCAACTTCTTACTCAACACGTCTCCGGAGGCAAGGGATAACAAAAACAAGAATGAACTACTGGGACCTCATCAAAATAAAAAGCTTCTGCACAGCGAAGGAAACAATCAGCAAAACTAAAAGGCAACCGACAGAATGGGAGAAGATATTTGCAAATGACATATCAGATAAAGGGTTAGTAGCCAAAGTCTATAAAGAACTTATCAAACTCAACCAACACCCAAAAAACAAATAATCCAGTGAAGAAATGGGCAAAAGACATGAATAGGTACTTCTCCAAAGAAGACATCCACATGGCCAAACGACACATGAAAAAATGCTTCACGTCACTCATTATCAGGGAAATACAAATCAAAACCTCGATGAGATATCACCTCACACCTGTCAGAATGGCTCACTGTAACAACTCAGGCAACAACAGATGTTGGCGAGGATGTGGAGAAAGAGGATCTCTTTTGCACTGCTGGTGGGAATGCAAGCTGGTGCAGCCACTCTGGAAAACAGGATGGAGGTTCCTGAAAAACTAAAAATAGAACTGCCCTCCGACCCAGCAATTGCACTACTAGGCATTTATCCACAGGATACAGATGTGCTGTTTCGAAGGGGCACGTGCACCCCAATGTTTAAAGGTATGGAAAGCCACAATAGCCCACAATAGCCAAGGTATGGAAAGAGCCCAAATGTCCATGGGTGGATGAATGGATAAAGAAGATGTGGTAAATATATACAATGGAGTATTACTCGGCAATCAAAAAGGATGAAATCTTGCCATTTGCAACTACGTGGATGGAACTGGAGGGTATTATGCTAAGTGAAATTAGTCAGAGAAAGACAAATATCCTATGACTTCACTCATATGAGGACTTTAAGAGACAAAACAGATGAACATAAGGGAAGGGAAACAAAAATAATATAAAAAACATGGAGGGGGACAAAACATAAGAGACTCATAAACATGGAGAACAATCAGAGGGTCGTGAGAAGGGGGATGGGCTCAATGGGTAAGGGGCACTAAGGAATCTACTCCTGAAATCATTGTTGCACTATACGCTAATTTGGATGTAAATTTTTAAAAATAAAAAATAAAATTAAAATAAATAAATA
>NW_024412572.1:615960-707813 GCF_014898765.1 Herpailurus yagouaroundi
TTTTTTTTTTTTTTTATTTTTTTTTCAACGTTTATTTATTTTTGGGACAGAGAGAGACAGAGCATGAACGGGGGAGGGGCAGAGAGAGAGGGAGACACAGAATTGGAAACAGGCTCCAGGCTCTGAGCCATCAGCCCAGAGCCCGACGCGGGGCTCGAACTCACAGACTGCGAGATCGTGACCTGGCCGAAGTCGGATGCTTAACCGACTGCGCCACCCAGGCGCCCCTGAATTAATATTTTTGTATCTGAGTGGGGTAAAGGTGATTACAGAATTTTCTTTTCCTTTTGTTCTCCCCATTTCCAAATCCCATGTCCTTTAGTACCCACTTATTATTTTATTAGCCAGAAATATGTTACTACTTGTTTTTAGAGCTCTTGTCTGACCTAGACCTGGTCTTTACCTCAAATAATTCCATAACTGAACACACCCCACTTTGCAGCCACAACCTGGGCATATCAGTTCTCAGGCAGTTATTTCTTTCAGTAATTTTTCTAACGAATCAAGGTATGCGAAAACAAATAAAGAACACAAATTATTTTAAGATGTGCAGTGCAGGGCACCTGGCTAGCTGACTGGGTGGAACGCGCCACTCTTAAACTCGGGGTGGTGAGTTCAAGTCCCGCTTCGGGCATGGAGCCTAAATCATTCATTCATTCATTCATTGAAAAGAAGATGTGTAGTGCTTTATCTCTGCCTGTCCTCCATTCTTGACGAATTTGTCAATCCCTTCTACCTCCTGGTCTCAGTAAAGCCTCAGTATTACCCTCTAACTGATCTTCTTCAGATCAGGGGTTTCTTCCCCTTGAAGCCAAATCCCTCACTCACCTTTCTAAACTGAATCAAATCTCCCGAGTCTAATAACTGAAAAAGGGGGGCTGAGCGAAAACCACTCCAAGGAGCTGGGCATTGCAAGGAGAAAGTGCTACAGTGCTTTGAGGGAGATGTGTCTTTAAGAGAGAATTGCACTTTCAACAGATGAGACTTTTGAGCGTGTTTAAATACTTGTGGCAATAGCCCAATATTGTTGCAAGTTGCCTAAACTCAATGTACAGTGAAATAAATTGTGGTATGTTGCATTTTCTTATTAGTTCCATAGACTATCACGATCCCAACCCAACCCTAATAGCTACCTTAGAACAAATGTGGGGCACCTGGCTGGCTCAGTCAGTAGAGAGTGTGACTCTTGATATCTGGCATGAGTTCGAGACTTTGGGCGTAGAGAGTATTTTTTTAAAAAGTGGGGTGCTTGGGTGGCTCAGTCGGTTAAGCGTCTGACTTCAGCTGAGGTCATGATCTCATGGTTGGTGAGTTTGAGCCCCACATCCGGTTTTGTGCTGACAGCTCAGAGCCTGGAGCCCGCCTCGGATTCTGTGCCTCCCTCTCTCTCTGCCCCTCCCCCGTTCACACTCTGTCTCTCTCTCAAAACTAAATAAACATTAAAAAAAAAATTTTTTTTTAAAGAACGAAAGAAAGAAAGGAGGGAAGGAGAGCAGAAGGAAAATTTTCACAAGGACTTGAGCACTAGAGCCGCTGAAGTCAAAACACCGGTTTCTTGAAAATAGCATTTCCTGGGGCGCCTGGGTGGCGCAGTCGGTTGAGCGTCCGACTTCAGCCAGGTCACGATCTCGCGGTCCGTGAGTTCGAGCCCCGCGTCGGGCTCTGGGCTGATGGCTCGGAGCCTGGAGCCTGTTTCCGATGCTGTGTCTCCCTCTCTCTCTGCCCTTCCCCCGTTCATGCTCTGTTTCTCTCTGTCCCAAAAATAAATTAAAAACGTTGAAAAAAAAATTTAAAAAAAGAAATAGCATTTCCTAAAAAAAATTGTTCTCAAGGCTTAAGCCTTAAAACAAATACATGTCTCTGTTATTCACACATGATCACAGTGAAAATGTGTGATAGCTATAAGCAAGAAATAGGCAGGAAAAATGGAAAAGAGTGTTAAATGTTTTCATGATTTCACATTTAAAATGGTGACAGTTTTTTTTTTCTTTTAAAGTTTAGTCATTTATTTTGAGAGAGAGAGAGAGAGAGAGAGAGAGTGGAAAAGCGCCAGTGGGGGAGGGGCAGAGAGGAAGGGAGAGGGAGAATCCCAAGCAGGTTAGCACCCTTAGCGCAGAGCCCCGTGTGGGGCTCAAATTCACGAACCTCGAGATCATGACCTGAGCTGAAATCAGATGCTTAACTGACTAAGCTATCCAGGCACCCCCAGTGCCAGTTTTCTAGAAAAAAAAAAAATCTTACCTATTAATTTAAAAATTACTTAGAAAATTCTCAGGGTGCCTGGGTGGCTCAGTGAGTTAAGCATCAGACTCTTAATATTGGGTCAGGTCGTGACCTCTCAGTCACAAGATGGAGTCCACATTGGGTTCTGTGCTGAGTATGGAGCCCGCTTGTGATTCTCTCCCTCTCTCTCTGCCCCTCCCCTGCTTGTGCTCTTTCTCATATATATATATATATATATATATATATTTTTTTTTTTTTTTTTTTAATTACTTAGAAACTTCTCACCAATTTCTAAGGGTTAACTATGTTCCTATGCTTGTCATTTCCTGGAGAAAATCTCCTAGTCTTGCAAACATCTCCCTTTTCTCAATACAACGTAAGCTCCCCCAGTTCTGTTCCTGGTCTGCTTTGTTCATTAATGTGTCACAAAGCCTCATTAATGTGTCACAAAGCCCCAGACGACCACGAAGCACATAACAGGCCTTCGGGAAGGACTCGATGAATGAAGCTCTCCACAATGACTTCCAATGCAACTCTCCCCTTCTTGCAACATTTAGAAATCTGCAAACGTGGCACGATCAACCACTAGGTTTTTCCTGGGACTTTCCTTCACTTTTTAGTGTCAACATCACGTACACAAAAGCTCTCTTCTTCCCTTTACGTCTCCTTTTCAGGCTTGGGGAGGAGTCCGGACTGGCTTGTCAGTTGGACTCGTCCAACTGAGCTTAGACTAGCAGGTATGCCATATTGAAAAATAGGTGTAGGTGAGGGGCGCCTGGGTGGCTCAGTCGGTGAAGCGTCCGACTTCAGCTCAGGTCATGATCTCATAGTTCGTGGGTTCGAGCCCCGTGTCGGGCTCTGTGCTGACAGCTCAGAGCCTGGAGCCTGCTTCGGATTCTGTGTCTCCTTCTCTCTCTGACCCTCTGTCTCTCAAAAATAAATAAACGTTAAAAAAATATTCAAAGAAGAAAAGAAAAATAGGCGAGCCTCCCAGCACAGCAAAGTCCTACACGTGTGTTGCCCAGAAGCCCAACGTCCCCTCCACATACATATTCATTCTTCTGCTCAGTTTTTGCTGTGCCCATCTTCTACTCGGTGATTTCTTAGGACGGTGAACCGACCCTACCATCCAGAAAGAGTCCCCACTCCCCCACCCCCATTACCAAATATACTCTAATAGAAAGTCTTGCCCCCATCATTTCAGAATGGTAGCTGGAATTGCTGGTACTTTCCCAGCCTGCATCTGCAAGACGGATGGTGAGGACGGATGTAGGGTCCTTCAACTGGGGGCCCTTTCTCAGCTTTTGAAATCCCCAGAATTCCACTACTCTAATGGCAGCCGATTACTTCCTGACACCCTACGCTTATGTCCTCTCTGATAGTCTGTTTCCCTCAGGAGTTCCCCTACCCCTTTGGTCGGTTTCAGTTGAGTTTTCACACTGCAACTTGCTTCCTGCCCATCCCTTCTAGTTAGGTTAGAGGAAAAGAATTTTGTCACCTTGCATAGACTCCGTGACACTAAAATGGTGAGTTAGCAGCAGTGGTAACACACAGGAGCTTGTTAGAAATGCAGATTCTTGGGTCCCACTCAACACTTGCATTTTTTTTAAATGTTTAGTCATTTTTGAGAGAGAGAGAGAGAGAGAGCATGAGCAGGGGAGGGGCAGGGAGAAAGGGAGACACAGAATCTGAAGCAGGGTCCAGGCTCCAAGCTGTCAGCACAGAGCCCAACACGGGGCTTGAACTCACGAACCATGAGATCATGACCTGAGCCGAAGTCCGACACTTAACAAACTGAGCCACCGTGCCCTGAATCAGAATCTGCATCTTAACAAAACCCCTATGTGCCACATGAAAGTTTGAAAAGCACCAAACTGGATCAGTGGCTCTCAGCACTGGTATCACTTTGGGGAACCACTTCGAGAAATCCTGATTTGGGACATACCCCAAACCAATTACATCAGAATGTCTGGGGATGGAGTCCAGGGGTCAGTATTTTTAAAGCTTCTTCCAGTGACCCCAGTATGTAGTCACGTTTGAGCCACCGGAGTAAAACTTTTTCTTTTCTTAGGTGGTTGACTATTCGTGTAATCTCTTGGGACAAAATGATGATTGAAAGCATGATAACTCCAGGAAAACACAGAGACTTTTTCTGGAATACTGATATCTTATCAGGCACATGCTTTGGCCAGAAAAGACACAATCCTGACTTCCAAAGAATATTTCTGAAGATTGGACCAGGAGGTGGTAATATAGTATAATGGTTAGATCGGGGTTCAATTTCTCCCCTAGCTATGTGACTTTATCAACACAATTTCCACCTCTGTAAAACAGCGATCATAATATGACCCATCACAAGCTTTTTATCTTGAATGATCACCTGATTAGTTTTTCTCCAGATTAGGACTCAACATCACAAGCTCATCTAATTTTCTTAAATAAAAAGATTATGAAAACGACAAAGACCAGAGCAGAAATAAATGAAACTGAGAGCAGAAAAATAAAAATGATTAACAAAACTAAGAACTGTTTTTTTTTTTTAAAGATTAATAAAATTGATAGACCTTTATTTAGCTAGACTAAGAAAATATGAGAGGGGTGCCTGGTTGACTCAGTTGGTAGAGCATGTGACTCTTTTTTTTTAATGTCTATTTATTTATTTTGAGAGAGAGAGAGAGAAAACAAGCAGGGGAGAGGCAGAGAGAGAGAGAGAGGGAGAGAGAGAATCCCAAGCAGCCTCCACACTGTCAGCGCAGAGCCCAGGGCAGGGCTCAATCTCATGAACCATGAGCTCACGACCTGAGCTGAAATCAAGAGTCGGGTGCTTAACGGACTAAGCCACCCAGGCTCCCCTAGAGCATGTGACTCTTGATTTCAGGGTTATGAGTTGGAGCCCCACGTTGGGCGTAGAGATTACTTAAAAATAAAATCTTAAAAAAAAAAGGAGACAAATATATAAAGTCATAAATAAAAGAGGAGATATTAAAATTGGAATAAATGATTTCTAATTGCTCCCCTCCCCCCAAAAAAGGCTGTGGATATTATATTTTCTTTTCTTTTTTTTAAAAATTTTTAACATTTATTCATTTTTGAGAGACAGAGACAGAGTGCGAGTGGGAGAGGGGCAGAGAGAGAGGGAGACACAGAATCCGAAACAGGCTCCAAGCTATTAGCACAGAGCCCAACGCGGGGCTCGAACTCACAGACTGCGGGATCATGACCTGAGCTGAAGTCGGACGCTTTACCGACTGAGCCACCCAGGCGTCCCTGGATAGTATATTTTCAAGATAGGCATTGAGGGGTGGGGGGCACCTGGATGGGTCAGTTAAGCATATGATTCTTGATTTCGGTTCAGGTCAAAATCTTATGAACTGTGAGATTCTCTCTCTCCCTCTCACTCTGCCTCTCCCCCATTCTTTCGCGTGCTCTTTCTCTCTCTCCAAATACACAAATAAACTTAAAAAAAGGTAGGCGGTACTGGGGAGATGTGTGGCTAACGCCGCACCTCATTCACATGCATGTTATACACCTGCATGTTTGTCGGGTGAGGACATTTCTCTAGCCATAAAGAATTGAAAATATGCTTAGTTAATAAAGAGTTTATTGACACTATAAACTGATGCATCCTTGTCTTTAACGAAATACCTTATATGTTTTTCTCTAAACTAAACAAGGATGCTCTGATCACTTGAACTGGCTACAGTGAGTCTATACGGGAGTGATTTTCCTCTAGGGATAGCATTTATTTCATTTTCCTTCCATATCACCCACCTAAGAATGCGCATGTGTGAAAGCAGTTGTGGAAACATCTCTTCTTTACATTGTGTATGTGTGTGTGTTCAGACTCCTTTGCTGACTCCTTTCCTGTTTGCAGGGAGCAAAAAACTCCTGGTGAAATTTTCTGGGGCGCCTAGCTGGCTCAGTTGGCAGAGCCAGCGTGTGACTCTTGATATCAGGGTCATAGGTTCAGGCCCCACATTGGGCATAGAGACTACTTAAAAAATAAAGTCTTTAAAAAAAACTTTACTGTTTTTGGTGAATGGATAAAAAAGCACCCATAAGTCACGGGGTTTAGGAAACAGATGACTTCCTTGCTTCCTTCCTCTCTGGGCCCCACTGACTTTTCTTTTTTTTTTTCTTTTTAAGATTTTTATTTGTAAGTAATGTCTACAATCAATGTGGGGCTTCAACTTACAACCCCAAGGTCGAGTCGCCTGCTTTACTGGCTAAGCCAGCCAGGCTCCCTTGGACCCCATTTTCTAATAGACTTCTAGCTCTTGTGTGCTATTCACAAAATGTCCCAGTTTACGTGTGCCTGTGAGATAGACGTACACAGAAGGGAGAAGTCCCGTCAGGTCAGATTTCTTTTTCAATGTCTATTTATTTTGAGAGAGAGAAAGAGAGAGAGAATCCCCAGCAGGCTCCACACATCAGCACAGAGCCCGACTCAGGGCTCAATCCCACGGACTGTGAGATCATGACCTGAGCCGAGATCAAGAGTCAGATGCTTCCCCAACTGAGCCATCCAGGTGCCCTGAGTCAGATTTCTTGGTAATTTTAATTTAAGTTTATTTAGTTTTGAGAGAGAGAGAGCATGAGCAGGGGAGAGGCAGAAAGACAGGGAGACACAGAATCCTAAGCAGGCTCCAGGCTCTGAGCTGTCAGCACAGCTCGAACAGAGAGAGTTCTTGGGGCTCGAACCCAAGAACTGCGAGATCATGACTTGAGCTGAAGTCAGACGCTCAACCGACTGAGCCACCCAGGCGCCCTCACGGTAATTTTAATCTGTCCTGGAAACTGGCCTGGGTGGAGTTAGCTTTGCCTTCTCTCAAAGCAAGCTCTTCATGTTTCAGTTGCCAGGTTTACTGCTTGGGAATGAGAATCAGCTGAACTGTGACGCACTCCGGCTGCAGAAAGAAACAGCATTTATTCAAAAATACCTGCCCCATTCGGCTGCCGTTTACCCAGAAGCCTCTTGAATTGTATAAACGTTATTCGTGGTCAATAGTTTGCTGTTTATGTGCTGGTTTGTTGCTGTTTTAATATTTCCCAGGCCAGGGGCACCTGGGTGGCTCAGTCTGACTCCTGATCTCAGCTCAGGTCATGATCTCACAGTTCATGAGTTCGAGCGGTGCTTGGGAGTCTCTCTCTCCCTCTCTCTCTCTCTCTCCTCCCCCACCTCAAAATAAAGAAATAAGCTGAAAAAATATGTTTCTCAGGCAATTTTTGGTACTGAAATCTGGATGGTTATGGGTTCAGAACAATCATGGCAGTAGGGTTCTCTGAGACCTCAGATGCAGTGTGTGTAACGTTCCTGGGGGGGGGGGGGAGTGGGAGGGGGTGATTGAATAAACGAGTAAAAGTGATATGGGCTTTTTTGGTTGCGCTGAGACGTGCCAATGTTTATATTTTGTCCAAAGGGTCCTTCCAAATTGCAATATTTATCAGAAGCAGTGGCACTCCTATCAAACAATAAGTCATAGCCCTAAAAAAAAAAACAACAGTACTTTCTCTTAACTTTAAAAGTACTACATTTTCATCATGGAGAATTTAAATATCACCAAGAGTGAAAAAAAAATCATCTGTAATTGAATTACTCGGAAAGAACCAGTCTGAACTTTTCATTGCATTTCTTCCCAGTCTTATTATCTATAAATATACAATGTAATGTTTATCTCATCATATACTTCTTAGAGCTTTCAAGGGAGGGATGCACTTAGAAATGAGACTGTCCCAGGGGCGCGGAGGTGGCTCGGTCGGTTGAGCAGCCGACTTCGGCTCAGGTCATGATCTCACGGTTCACGGGTTCGAGCCCCGCGTCGGGCTCTGTGCTGACAGCTCAGAGCCTGGAACCTGCTTCAGATTCTGTGTCTCCCTTTCTCTCTCTCTCTCTCTCTCTCTCTCTCTCTGCCCCTCCCCCGCTCATGCTCTGCTTCTCTCTGTATCTCTCAAAAATAAATAAACATTAAAAAAAAAAAAAGAAGAAAAGAAATGAGACTGTCCCAGGCACATCTGTAGAGCTACAGTCCTGATCCGAATAAGCTATTTGTGCCTGAGACAGAAACAGAAAGGTAGAAGCTTCTCCAGCAGGGCCAGTCCCAAGGTGGAAAAGAACATTATATCTGTCCTTGGGGTTTTAAAAAGAACACTGCATTTGGCATGCAGATGACAGTCCAGTGTCTTTCATCTAAGAGGATTTTTCTCAAGGAACAAGATGGTGACATTCCAGGCTCCCCGTCCTTTTTGTTTGGGGGGGGGGGCGGTGTTGTTGTTGTTGTTGTTAATCTCAGACGTTAGAGTATCCTCTATGGCATAGTTTACATCTCCATTAAAAAACAATATTGTAGGGGCACCTGGGTGGCTGTCGGTTGAGCTTCTGACTTCGGCTCAGGTCATGATCTCGAGGTCCGTGAGTTCGAGCCCCGCGTCGGGCTCTGTGCTGACCGCTCAGAGCCTGGAGCCTGTCTCAGATTCAGTGTCTCCCTCTCTCTCTGCCCCTCCCCCACGAATGCTCTGTCTCTCTCCGTCTCAAAAATACATAAACATTAAAAAAAAAAATTTAAAAAAAAACAACAATATTGTAGATCCTTCCCTCCCGGCCCTCCCAAGAAGCCAACCCTTCCATTTTATTCTCCTGGCCTCCAGAACCATATGAGACACAAACTGTTGTGCCTGCCGCAGAGTTTATGATACTCTCTTACAGCAGCCCTGGAAAACTAATACACAAGCCAAGTTTCGGTTTTCAGAAAAGAGATGAAACGTACATCTCGTGTCATAAACTACCGTCGGTTTGGTCATACTTTGAAAATAAATACGGGTGGCTTGGGTGGCTCAACTGCTCGGGCAGTGGAGCATCCGCTATCAGCTCAGGTCATGACCTCGGGGTTCGTGAACGAGTTCGAGCCCTGCGTCAGGCTCCCGGCTGTTGGCGCAGAGTCGGCTTCCGGATCCTCAGTCCCCGGCTCGCTCTGCCCTTCCCCCACCCCGCTCTCTCTCAAAAAATAAATTAAAAAAAAAATTTTTTTTTAAAAAGAAAAATAATATTGTCCCTCTTAAAAAATATTTTAAGGGGCGCCTGGGTGGCGCAGTCGGTTAAGCGTCCGACTTCAGCCAGGTCACGATCTCGCGGTCCGTGAGCTTGAGCCCCTCGTCAGGCTCTGGGCTGATGGCTCAGAGCCTGGAACCTGTTCCCGATTCTGTGTCTCCCTCTCTCTCTGCCCCTCCCCCGTTCATGCTCTGTCTCTCTCTGTCCCAAAAATAAATAAACGTTGAAAAAAAAAATATTTTAAAAGCCTTGGCTATAAAGACACTGTGAGTGCCTCTCCATCAATGGATCGCTGGGAATGTATAATTCATGTTTAAAACTTGTCAGCACCTTCCAATTTGCCACTTTTTCCAACTTTTTCCAACTTTCCACTTTTCCAGGTGAAAATAGGTTACCATTGTTATTTGAATTTTTTTTTTTTTTTTACACAACAATACTTTTGCCAGAGTTGGAGTTAATGACAGAACGTGCTCAAAGCAAATTTCCATCAGAAGCATCAGAGGCAGACCACTGCAGTGTTTTCTTCTGATTATCTTACTGTTTAAAGTGCTGAGATGTCCGTGCGCCTGGGGGGCTCAATCGGTTAACCGGCCGACTTCGGCTCAGGTCATGATCTCGTGATCCGTGAGTTCGAGCCCTGTGTCGGGCTCTGTGCTGACAGCTCAGAGCCTGGAGCCTGTTTCAGATTCTGTGTCTCTCTCTCTCTCTGACCCTCCCTTGTTTATGCTCTGTCTCAAAAATAAATAAACATTAAAATGTAAATAAATAAATAAAGCTCTGAGGTGTCCAGAAAATTATTTTGTAGAAAATACCTAAACAGCAGCTCTTTATGATTCTTAAGGACATCAGTGTTTAAAAAAAAAAAAAAAAAATTTAACATTTATTCATTTTTAAGAGACAGAGAGAGACAGAGCACAAGTGGGGAGGGCAGAGAGAGAGAGGGAGACACAGAATCGGAAGCAGGCTCCAGGCTCTGAGCTGTCAGCACGCAGCCCTACGCAGGACCTGAGTCGAAGTCCTATGCTTAACCAACTGAGCCACCCAGGCGCCCCAGGACATTAGTGTTATGATGCAAGAGAATACTGTCGTAAAAACCTGATGCTTTCAGTTAGTTAAAATTTAAATGAGCTCAGTTCTCAGCTATGCATGTAATCCCATTACGTTTCAGCTGCTAGGATTCCAGAACTTACATTTTTCGCCCTCTGTTCTCGGAAGCAAACTGTAGGCAGTCCCTTGTGGCCAGCAGAGTCAACTGTCACTCAGGCATTAGCTTGCGGACTGGGACTTCCAGTCTGACCCAAGAATCTACCCTTTGCAATATTTCAGCTAAGCATGTGATGTGAAACAAGGCAGAGTAGTGATTCTCCAAGTGTGTTCCCGGAGGAGCCGCTTGGCCTCACCAATGAGTTTGTCAAACAGGCAAATTTTTGAGCCTCTCCTCTGAGCTACTGAATCAGAAGCTCTGGGGATGGCCCCCAGGGGCCTCGGTTTTAACAAGGACTCCTGGGGATTATTATTCATGCAAAAGTTTGAGAACCACCGGTGGGGTAGAGGTGGAGGGGTAGGCTGGGTGGGGAGGTGATGGAAGTAGGGGGTGGTAGGGAATTTTGCCAAAGGGGTTTTGCTAATTTCATTTTGTCTGTTCCTCTCCAATAGAGGAGCGTTTGCAAGAAGGAAAAAGTACTAGAACTTCTACACGAAACCTCTTCCTCCCCCCTTTAACCAGGTTGTTGCTAAGCGGACTTGTCCTTTCGATAAATGGGTCCTACAGAGATTTTCGAAGGTTTGCTTATCTGCATTTTGTCTGGAACTGTCCCGGCACATCTCCTTGTGTCACTTACCAGTCCTGTTCTTTTTCACTCTGGAAATGCAAGCCTTCTGTTAATGTATTAAGTACAGATGGTTATTATTCTCAAGCAGCGAGGTAGACCAGAGTAGAAACACCACACATCATGGTTCTCAGATCCCCCTCCCCCCCCGACCCCTCCACTCATTACCAACACGACGCGGGGATGATCCCTTTAGCTTTCCTGGATGACATTATTACTTCTGCAATTTGGAGTCAGATAGCCCTTCTTCCTCTCCAGGCTTTGCCACTTCCTGAACCGTGACCTAAGACAAGTGACTGATGTGCTGAAGCTTCCTCATTCACAAAATGAGGATTTTCGTAGTTTGTATCTCACAGGGTTATTTGAAGTGTTAAATAAAACTATGTAATATTCGGGGCGCCTGGGTGGTGCAGTCGGTTAAGCGTCCGACTTCAGCCAGGTCACGATCTCGCGGTCCGTGAGTTCGAGCCCCGCGTCAGGCTCTGGGCTGATGGCTCAGAGCCTGGAGCCTGTTTCCGATTCTGTGTCTCCCTCTCTCTCTGCCCCTCCCCTGTTCATGCTCTGTCTCTCTCTGTCCCAAAAATAAATAAAAAACGTTGAAAAAAAATTAAAAAAAAAAACTATGTAATATTCTTATTTTAATAGAATATTATTTAAAAATTTTTTTAATGTTTCCTTATTCTTTTTTTTTTAATATGAAATTGATCGTCAAGTTGGTTTCCATACAACACCCAGCGCTCTTCCCAACAGGTGCCCTCCTCAACATCCATCACCCACCCTCCCTCCCTCCCACCCCTCCATTGTTTCCTTATTCTTGAGAGAGAGTAAGAGAGAGAAAGAGAGAGAGAGCATGAGAGGGAGAGGGGCAGAGCCAGAGAGGGATACAGGATCCTAAGCAGGCTTCAGGCTCTGAGCTGTCAGCACAGAGCCCGACGTGGGGCTCCAACTCATGATCCGTGAGATCATGACCTGAACTGAAGTCAGCCGCTTAACCGACGGAGCCACCCAGGCGCCCCTAATAGCATATTATTAAATAGCCAACATTCAGGGGTTTCTGGGTGGTTCAGTTGGTTAAGCCTCCAACTTTGGCTCAGGTCATGATCTCGCAGTTCATGAGTTCGAGTCCCACGTCAGGCTCTGTGCTGACAGCTCAGAGCCTGGAACCTGCTTCAGATTCTGTGTCTCCCTCTCTCTCTGCACCTCCCTGCTCACGCTCTCTCTCTCTGTCTCAAAAATAAACATTAAAAAATTAATAAATAGCAAACATTCAATAAACAGTTAATATTGTTATTCATTAATCCTCATGTCACCCATGGAACCCTGCCCCACTTTCTGTAAACAGATATCCTCCTCCTTGCTCATTGGCAAAAAATAAGGCCACTAAGGATGACTTTCCTCAACCCCCCCCCACCCCCAACAAAGTTACCTGGTATCTGTCACTTCTGGGGTCTAATATAAAGGCTGAAGGACTCCTCCTTTACTTCCTTCTGTTCAAGGCCAACCACTCACCTGAGCCCTTAACTTTTATTTTTCCTTGTCCAGAGATGATTTCTGCCTTTTTCTATTTCCTTTAAACTTGCTCTATCTTGCTCTAGCAACAGCTTCATCTGTCTGTCTCCTTTTTCCGTCCAAACTTCTGACAAGGGTTACCCGTATTTCCTTGTCCATTTTCCCCCAATGCCACAGAAGATGTTTACGTTAAGATTGTCAGGTGGATACCGGCTGGCCCGGTTGGAAGAACGTGAGACTCCTTGTCTCAGGGCTGTGAGTTCAAGCCCCATGTTGGGTGCATGTATTACTTAAATTTAAAAAAAGAAAAATGAAAGAAAAGACAGCGATTATCATCATCATACAGCTGATTGATTTCTTCCCCTTTAATTCTATTGTTCCATCTAAGATATCCATCTTCTCAAAAATCAGGTTTTCATGGGGGGTTGGGGGGACAAGTTTTGACCTTGAAAATATAACTGGGGGGGGGCGCCTGGGTGGCGCAGTCGGTTAAGCGTCCGACTTCAGCTCAGGTCACGATCTCGCCGTCCGTGAGTTCGAGCCCCGCGTCGGGCTCTGGGCTGATGGCTCAGAGCCTGGAGCCTGTTTCCGATTCTGTGTCTCCCTCTCTCTCTGCCCCTCCCCCGTTCATGCTCTGTCTCTCTCTGTCCCAAAAATAAATAAACGTTGAAAAAAAAATTAAAAAAAAAAAAAAAAGAAAATATAACTGGAAAAAAAAAACCCAAATTCATAGATGGGGGGGGGGGGGGGGAGAAAAGAAGGGAGACATTCGCTAGTTGAGATGTAGATGGTGATGGATTGTTACTTTTTTCACCCTGAAGGAACTCCAGAAAATCCATTTGCTGTTTTAAGCAGTTCCTGGATGTGTCTCTTCCAAACAAGTCATCTCAGTGCCGTGATGATTCAGGCTCCCGCGTTCGCTAGCTCCAACCTTTCCTAAGGTCTTTAAGGTCGAATCTTCAAGTGGCAGTGACAGGTCCTCATTTGTATCTGCAAACTAACTCATTCACACACCTACCTATTTCTCTCCAAAATTTTCTGTTTCCGCTGGCGGAACCATCCTTCATCAAGCTAGAAACCAAAGAACTCCAACGTTAGCTCCGCCGCGGTAGGATGATAGGCAAAGAATCAACAGACGTGTCCCTTCTGTGTGTCCCCTCAGTGCCAATTCATTTACTTAGACTGGCGTGGCAAAATCAGACTACAAAAATGTCCAAGCTCTTGGCTTCTAAGTCCACAATGTGCAGCCTGGTTTCAGCTACCAAGGATTATAGACAAAATGCAATTCAACGGAACTAGCTTTCTTCCCCTCTCCGTTACTGCATGTGGATCAAAGCTGCTTTCAAGTACAGGAAGGAGTTTGCAGTCTGATTTAGAGAATGTCGGGGAGGAAAAAGTTTTCCTTAACTCCCTGGGGTCCCTGGCTGGGTCTGAAGATCAACCTAACAAAGACGGATTAATAGGGAACAAACGCATCCGCATTTAAGTTTTACATGACACCGGCGAGTCCATAAGAAAATGAAGACCCTAAAGAAATAGTTAAACCTGAGTGTTTTTATGCCTGGTGGGATGAAAAGTAGACGGTTGAGAAGAAATATGACCTGTCAAAGATTATGAGGTAATTGTAGTAAACTGGGAGAGACTCAGCCAGGCCTGTTTTGTTAGGATTCTTTTTGGTGCCTCTTTGTCTCCAGAGATAAGGATGTTTTTTTTTTTTTTTTTCTTCCCCCTTTGGGTATAGGGAGGGCACCTTTCCCATGAGGGTTTTTTTTTTTTTGTTTTTTTGTTTTTGTTTTTGGTTTTTGGTTTTTTTGGCCTATTTCAGGAGAGAAGGAAAGTGGGGGAGGTCAGAGTGACCTTACTGCTTCTATAGTTTTCTCAAACCAGTTCAGCTTAGAATATTCAATATACCCACATGCCCTATTTTGGAGTATAATGTGAGTGAAGGAAACCTTGCATCTATACTCTGCCTTCAGCAAAATCTAACACTTGGGACTATGAGAGAATACCCCTTTTCAAGAGATATGGAGAAGAGAGACAACCCCATGTCCCACTGTCTAAGTAAGTTCTCCCAAATAACAAACCATTAAGTAGAACTGGGTTTATTCAGTGTCTATACCCGAGAGGGCTAAGATAGTCCCCACAGTGTCCCTAGAAGACAACAATAGATATTTTAACTTAAACGCATAAAAAAGAACACTCATGATACTGCTCCAGACTGCCTGATGCTCCCCCCCTCGACACAGGTCAGGAAAAAATAAGCATTAGTTCATTGCAAACTTCAGTTCTGTAATTTAACTATGCCTCTAGGACGCCTAGGAGTTCCAAGGGTCTCTAGCCAACTTTCATACTTCAATCACAACAGTTTAGTTTTTACCAGGTTTTCGTGGGGGGTTGGAGGGACAAGTGTTTTGGTTTTTTGTTTCTGTTTTGTTTTGTTTTTAAGTTGGCTTCGTACCCAGTGTGGGGCTTGAACTCACCACCCTGAGATTGAAAGTCACATGTTTCACCTACGGAGCCAGACACGTGCCCTGGAAGGACAAGTTTGGGCTTGAAAATACAATTTGAGGGGCACCTGGGTGGCTTAGTGGGTTGAGCGTCTCTCTCTCTTTGTTTTTGTTTTTGGTTTTTATGTTTATTTATTTATTTTTTTAACGTTTATTTATTTTTGAGACAGAGAGAGACAGAGCATGAATGGGGGAGGGTCAGAGAGAGAGGGAGACACAGAATCTGAAACAGGCTCCAAGCTCTGAGCAGTCAGCACAGAGCCCGATGCGGGGCTTGAACTCACGGACGGCGAGATCATGACCTGAGCCGAAGTCGGCCACTTAACCGACTGAGCCACCCAGGCGCCCCTATGTTTATTTATTTTTGAGAGAGAGAGAGAGAGAGACAGAGTGTGAGCAGGGGAGGGACGGAGAGAGAGGGAGATACAGAATCTAAAGTAGGTTCCAGGCTCTGAGCTGGACCATGGCTCAGAGCCCGACATGGGGCTTGAACCATCAAACTGTGAGATCATGACATGAGCTTAACCAACTGAGCTACCCAGGCACCCCGAGTGTCTAACTCTTGATTTCAGCTCAGGCCATATCTCACTGTTCGTGGCTTCGATCCCCATGTCAAACTTCGAACTGATAGCAAGGAGCCTGCTTGGGAGTCTCTCTCTCCCTTTCTCTCTGCCCCTCCCCTACTGTCTCTTTCTCTCTCTCAAAACAGATAAATAAACTTAAAAAAAAAAAGAAAGAAAATATAATTTGAAAAAAGCAACTGCCTAGATAGGAAAAAAAAAAAAAAAAAAGGAAGCCATTGGCTAGTTGAGGTAGAGATGATGATGATTCATTACTTTTTTCACCCAGAAGTAACTCCTGAAAGTCCAGAATTTCTATTGGCTTTTACAAGTTTGTCACTATACAAGTTTCAGCGTAACTAACAAAGCATCAAATTTGTGAAGTTAGTTGATTCCTTAATCTTACCAGCAGCATAGATGACTGTTGGAAGATCGCAAGCATAGGCACAGGACCAGAAATGGAAACTATGTCCAAATATGTTATCTAGTTGTATCCTCAAAGATTTTGGACCTCAAAGTTTGTACTTTCATGTAATTTTTTTTTTTAGTTTATTTATTTATTTATTTTTAGAGAGACTGAGACAGTGTGAGCAGGGGAGAGGCAGAGAGAGAGAATCCCAAGCGAGCTCTGCACTGTCGGCACAGAGCCCAACGCGGAACTAGAACCCACGAAACTATGAGACCGTGACCTGAGCTGAAACTAAGAGTCAGACACTTAACTGACTGAGACACCTAGGTGGTCCCAGGAACTGCCATTTAAATTAGTGACTTAAGGGGCGCCTGGGTGGCTTGATCAGTTGAGCGTCCGACTTCGGCTCAGGCCATGATCTCACGGTCCGTGAGTTCGAGCCCCGCGTCGGGCTCTGGGCTGATGGCTCAGAGCCTGGAGCCTGTTTCCGATTCTGTGTCTCCCTCTCTCTCTGCCCCTCCCCCGTTCATGCTCTGTCTCTCTCTGTCCCAAAAATAAATAAACGTTGGAAAAAAAAAAAAAAAGATTGTCAGAAGAGTTATTTGTCTAGGATTTAACATGTTCTTCAAATAACAGATTGCTCAGCCATGGAGTGAAGCTCCTTCTCTAATCAAAAACAACTTCAGATATATCACTGAAATGGTTAAAAACCTCATGAGAGTGCTTGCACATCCCCAGCCTGACAGGGTCTGACTCAGCGAGATGACAGGCAGTTTAAAGAAAAAGGACAAAGTCCTCCATTACTGGTATGATTGCAACAATGCCAAATGTGCCTTCCAGGCAAGGCAGAGATCATACTTCTGGATTGTTTTCCCAAGACATTTTCTGTTTTTTGTTTTTGTTTTTTAATGTTTATTTGTTTTTGAGAGCGAGAGAGTACAAGCAATGGAGCAGCAGAGAGAGAGGGGGAAGCAGGCTCTGCACTGGCAGCAGAAATCCCGATGCAAGGCTCGAATTCATGAACCATGAGATCATGAGCTGAGCCACCCAAGCGCCCCTCTGTTGGTTTTTACAATCTCTCTGCCTGAGTGCCTTTTCCATGATTTTTCTTAAGGAGGGCTACACTTCTTACACCTGTCCCGTGGGACTCCCTCCTCCGCGCCAGTCTTCTGGTAGTCGGTGTCCCTTTCAAGACTGCTAGGATAGGTGACCTGGGAAGCCATAAGAAGTGACCCTGCATGATAGACCAAATCCAGACTCTGTCAGATGTTATTTTTATGGCTTACATACTCCTGATCTGCTTGTTAGTGAAGGCTCTACCCGTAAAACCTTCTGACCACCATGGACAGCTCCCAATTGTGCCTCTCACATTTAGACATTCCCAAGCTGGAGTCAGGTGCCAGTCCCTGTGTATTGACAAAAGTCAAGCTCTGTGAATGACTCTGAGAAATTCTCTTCACTTGACTGAGACTGACAAAGTGGCAACCATTTCTTCCACCAGAATGTGAGGCTGGAGTGTGGGACAGAGAAGGCTAGCACGGCCAATCACCAACTCTCTTTAGAGAAATTTGATTATCTCTCTTGATCATTTTCCTTGCCTCAGAAACACTTCAGGTGGGTGATAAGCCACTAATAGCAAAATCTGTTTCATAATCTCTTAGCATGTTTTATACAGAGCATCCTGTTCATAACTTTGGGAACCTCTAATAAAACTCAAAAAGAGAGAGAAGGAGAGAGGAAAATCAAATTTCTATCTGATTACAATGTACTTAGTGTTATACCTTTAAACTTGACATCTGAAGGGCACCGGCATGGCTCAGTCAATTGAACGTCTGAGTCTTGATTTTGGCTCAGGTCATGATCCCGGGGTCGTGGGATCGAGCTCTGTGTTGGGCCCCATGCTGAGCATGGAGCCTATTTAAGATTCTCCCTCTCGGGGCACATGGGTGACTCAGTTGGTTAAGCATCTGACTTCGGCTCAGGTCATGGTCTCACTGTTAGTGGGTTCCAGTCCCACATTGTCTCTCTGTTATTGACGAAGAGCTAGCTTCAGACTCTCTCTCTCTCTCTCTCTCTCTCTCCCCCCCATGTGCACTCTCTCTTTCGAAAATAAACAGGATAAAAAAATGTGTAAAACAAAATTCTCTCTCTCTCTCTGCTTCCCTCCCCCACTCATGCTCTCTCTCCCTCTCTCTCTTTAAAATAAAAAAATAAATTAAAAATTAAAAAAAAAAAAAAACTTCAAACTTGCCACCTGAGAATGCTCTCACAAAATCTATCGTGCGGTCCACAAGTTTAAATTCCCTCTGGTTTCA
Organism: Herpailurus yagouaroundi; assembly: GCF_014898765.1. Lineage (NCBI taxonomy): Eukaryota > Metazoa > Chordata > Mammalia > Carnivora > Felidae > Herpailurus > Herpailurus yagouaroundi. Next base: position 634,358 of record NW_024412572.1, read on the forward strand.
TGTGTGCAAATGAGTACACAGAATTAACATTAAACACTAAAAATGCATACATAGTACAATTCTGACACCAGTTCTGATGGGTGAGGTTTCTTCCCCCACACCAAGCAAGTCTCTGAACATCAGCTAGTTATCTTATAATTCAACTCAGTTCTTTTTTTTTTTTTAATGTTTTTTTTTATTTTTGAGAGAGAGAGAAACACAGTGGGAGTGGAAGAAGGGCAGAGAGAGAGCAAGACACAGAACTCGAAGCAGTCTCCAAGCTCTGTACCGTCAACTCAGAGCCCAACGTGGGGCTTGAACTCACAAACTGTGAGATCATGACCTGAGCGAAAGTTGGATGCTTCACCGACTGAGCCACCCAGGCGCCCCTCAACTCAGTTCTGATACCAGCTACCCAGACATAGCATCTGATTCTACAAGTTCAGGACTCGGTCCCATAAGACTGCTCCTCTTTCGAGTACCAATCACAAATCCAGGTTACTTGTGCTTCTGACCAGCTGGCTACAAATAGGAGGCTCCGATGACCCCCTTTTTGGCTTCGATTAATTTGCTAGAGTTGCTTACAAAACTTAGGAAACCGGTTTATTTATTAGATTACCGACCTATTACAAAGGATATTAAAGGATACAAATCAGCAGCCAGATGAGGAGATACAGATGGCGAGACCCCAGACAAAGGGGGCCATTACTTGCATCATACTGCAAATAATATTCTTCATATATATATATATGTATATATATATATATGTATATGTCTCATTATTTAAGATTTTGTTTCTTTGCATCTTGATCAAATCGAACATTTTTCATATACCTATTGGCAATGCATCCTTTCTTTAACTTGTTTATATATTTTGCCCACTCTGTCCCAGTGGGTTTGGAGCCCAAGACGGTGGCACATGTTGGGCCCCTGGTTCTGGTTCACCAACCCCGAAGCTCTCCAAACCCCGTCCTCTAAGGTTTTGATGGAGGCTTCATCCCATAGGCATGATTTATCAAATCATTGGCTATTGATAACCGAACTGATTCGCCAGTCCCTCTCCCTTCCCTGGAGGTCAGTCAGGGGTTGGGACTGGAAGTTTCAACCCTCTAAATCACATGGTTGGCCCCCCTGGCGACCGGGCCCATCCTCCGGTTACTTAGAGACATTCCAAGTCACCTCTTTAGCACAACAGAAGACACCTTTGAATCTCTCACCAGGAAATTACAAGATGTTTTTGGGAGCTCTGGGCCTGGAACAGGATGAAGACCAAATACACATTTTTTATTGTAAATCACAACATCACAAGTAGTTTTCTGTGAGTCCAGAGCATCAGGTCGCAAAAGTGGCTCTTTCCAGCAAACGCCAGCGAAAGCCCGCATTCACCACATTGTCCAGTAGAGCGCGAGGCAGTCATGTCAGAAGAGCGTTCTGGGAAGACTGCCTACAGACAGACTCAGATGTTTTGCTTTAGCTCACAGTCCGTGCCTCTTCGATGCCTTTAGGAGTAACAGAAAGAAATGCATTTGGGAAATCTCCCAGCCTGTTCCACCAGCCTCCTCTTTCAGCAATTGCCCATGGACGTGGGTAGCATTTTCTAAATTATTTTTCTACAGAATCATGCCGCTTCCCTTCTGTCTTCCAAACGGTGGCACAGGTGAAACAGGCCGCAAAGAAATGTTTCGTAGCTTCCGTGGTGCACGTGGCCTTGTTATGAGCAAGCAGTGTTTGCTCACTGAAACATCCCTTCAAAGACCCACCCGAATTGGCTGTAGTCTTGTCTGACTTGAAAACTCATGGTTATTACCAATTCAAAGTTTAAGCCAGAAAGTTTCGGACTCGCTTTGGAAAGATTGGCACCGGGTGACATATTGCCACCGTTGTAGGTAAAATTGATCAATGTGCAGTATTTTGGTTTTGTTAAATTTATTTTTAATTTTTTTTAATGTTTTATTTATTTCTGAGACAGAGAGAGACAGAGCATGAACAGGGGGAGGGTCAGAGAGAGAGGGAGACACAGAATCCGAAGCGGGCTCCAGGCTCTGAGCTGTCGGCACAGAGCCCGACGCGGGGCTCGAACTCACGGACCGCGAGATCGTGACCTGAGCCGAAGTCGGCCGCTTAACCGACCGAGCCACCCAGGTGCCCCAATGTGCAGTATTTTGGTTGACATTGCCTTATTATAGTTTCCAAATTTTCTCTTTTTTTTTTTCTTTTTAATGTTTATTTATTTTGAGAGAGGGAGTGTGTGAGTGCTTGCACGGGAGCTGGGGAGGGGCACAGAGAGAGAGAGAGAGAGAGAGTCCCAAGCAGTCTCTGCCCTGTGAGCGCAGAGCCCAACATGGGGGTCCATGAGATCATGACCTGAGCTGAAATCAAGAGTCGGTCGCTTTACCGACTAAGCCAGAGATCGAATCAGAGACCATTTCCATATCACTCAAAACAACTTAATTATACCCTTTGGTTGCTGGGAAACTAACTACGTAGCTAAAAAGAAAAAAATCTAATTCGTTCCTTCCCTTGAAATTCTCCAAGATTGGACAAGCGGGTACACTGAATGCATAGTCAACTTTTTTCTATTTATTTTTATTATACCAGTGGTCTTGCACATTGCAGAAATTTTATTTATTTTTAAGTTTATCTATTTATTTTGAGAGAGAGAGAGAGCAGGGGAGGGGCAGAGGGAAAGAGACAGAGAGAATCCCAAGTAGGCACCACACTGTCAGTGCAGAGCCTGATGTAGGACTCCAACTCACGAACTGTGAGATCATGACCTAAAACAAAATCAAGAGTCACAACCCTAACTGAGTGAGCCACCCAGGCGCCCCACAGAAATTTTTTTTTTCAACGTTTATTTATTTTTGGGACAGAGAGAGACAGAGCATGAACGGGGGAGGGGCAGAGAGAGAGGGAGACACAGAATCGGAAACAGGCTCCAGGCTCCGAGCCATCAGCCCAGAGCCCGACGCGGGGCTCGAACTCACGGACCGCGAGATGGTGACCTGGCTGAAGTCGGCCGCTTAACCGACTGCGCCACCCAGGTGCCCCTTCATTCTTTCTTTAACTTGTTTATATACTTGGCCTACTTTATCACTGGCTGTTCCTTCTAATGGCCTATTGACGTCCAAGATACAGATGACATCTACCTTAGTTCTGGTCACCATTGTCACTGTAATCTCTACTACTAGGGAATAGTTAGTCTCTAATAGTCCTTATTCCAAACTTATTCTTTACTCTGTAGTTTCTTTCATCATTTACAACCCTTCAATGGCGTTCGGTAATCTTAAGTATTTAGCACAAAATCCTTAGCCTGAGTTGGAAAAGCCTTCTGACAGGTCTCCAGTTTGGAACATCTGTAATCAATTTCCCAATTTAAATTTTACTTGATCACAACTCAGATTAAAATTCCCCAGGAGTTTCCATTTATCAAATACTGACTCAAATCTCATTTCTGGTCACCGCCTCCCCAGTAAATGCACTTGGAGGGTAAACTGAAGGGAGAACAAGTTGTGCTTTTTTCTGGAGAAGTACCTTTCTAGGCAGAGGAAATAGCACATTTGGAGGCTAAACTGGGACTGTGCTCGGCTTGTTTACTAAAAAGCATGGCAGGGGTGCCTGGGTGGCGCAGTCGGTTAAGCGTCCGACTTCAGCCAGGTCACGATCTCACGGTCTGTGAGTTCGAGCCCCGCGTCAGGCTCTGGGCTGATGGCTCGGAGCCTGGAGCCTGTTTCCGATTCTGTGTCTCCCTCTCTCTGCCCCTCCCCCGTTCATGCTCTGTCTCTCTCTGTCCCAAAAATAAATAAAAAACGTTGAAAAAAAAAATTAAAAAAAAAAAAAAAGCATGGCAACCAAAGGGAATGGAGCAAAGAGAGTGAACGGAAGGGTTACTAGAAATCTAAAAGGTAGCAAGAGATCAAATCTGATAGGATTTTATAAGCCGTTATAAAGTCTTCGGCTTTTACTCTGAAAGAAATAGAAAGGCATTGTCAAGTCTTGAGTAATGAAATGGTATTGTCTAATTTATATTTTACTTTTTAAAAAATGTATGCTTTACTTGTATTTTGAGACCGAGAGAGAACACGAGCACAAGCATGCTCGAGGGAGGGGCTCTGGGAGGGAGAGAGAATCCCAGGCAGGATCTACACTGCCAGTACAGAGCCTGACCTGGGCCTCGAACTCACGAATTGTGAGATCACGATCTGAGCAGAAACCAAGAGTCGGACGTTTAACCGACTGAGCCACCCAGGCACCCTGAGTCTGGGAATTTTAAGTTTGACTTAAGTTACGTAGTAGACATCCAGGCAGAAATACTGAATTGAGAGTTGGATATATGAGCCTAGAGATAATCTGGCAGTGATTAGCATTTGGGTGGATAATCCTTGAGATTGGATTACCGAGGCTAGGACCCTCGGTATATATATATAGGAGAGAAGAGATCGAGGGATTTAATCTTGAGTGATTCGACAGGACCAAGGCTGGGGAGAGGTGGGAGGAAAGAGAAGGAACAAAGAAAACTTTGAAGGAGCAGCCGTGGATATAGAAGGAAACTCAGGAAACGATGGTGTCCTGGAAACTATGAGAAGAAAGCTTTTTCAAAGTAGGGTAGACTCCTGATACTTCAAAAGCTCCTGATACTTCAAGTAAGATGGGGATTGGGAATGGATGATTAGATTTTGGCAATGTTAGCATTATTAACTCATGACTTTGACAAGAGGAATATCTGTGGAGGTCGGATGGGAAAGCCTGATTGGAGTAAATTCAAGAGAGAAAGAGGAGGAAAAAAATCACCGGCATGCAAACAGCAAACATAGAGAACTTTTTAAAAGAGTTTTGCTATAGGGGCGCCTGGGTGGCTCAGTCACTTAAGCTCAGGTCGTGATCTCACAGTTCATGGGTTTGAGCCCCGTGTCGGGCTCTATGCTGACAGCTCAGAGCCTGGAGCCTGCTTCGGATTCTGTGTCTCCCTCTCTCTTTCCCCTCCCCCGCTCACACTCTGCCTCTCTCCCTCTCTCTCTCTCAAAAATAAACATTTGGGGCGCCTGGGTGGCTCAGTCGGTTAAGCGGCCGACTCCGGTTCAGGTCATGATCTCGCGGTCCGTGAGTTCGAGCCCCGCGTCGGGCTCTGTGCTGACTGCTCGGAGCCTGGAGCCTGCTTCAGATTCTGTGTCTCCCTCTCTCTGACCCTCCCCCGTTCGTGCTCTGTCTCTGTCTGTCTCAAAAATAAATAAACGTTAAAAAAAATTTTTTTTAAATATATTTTTAAAAATTAAAGAGAAAATACAGAAATGGGGCAGAAGCAATAGAGAGATGTGTGATTCAAGAGAGATGTGTTTTTGTTTTGTTTTGTTTTGTTTTCAACGTTTATTTATTTTTGGGACAGAGAGAGACAGAGCATGAACGGGGGAGGGGCAGAGAGAGAGGGAGACACAGAATCGGAAACAGGCTCCAGGCTCTGAGCCGTCAGCCCAGAGCCTGACGCGGGGCTCGAACTCACAGACCGCGAGATCGTGACCTGGCTGAAGTCGGACGCTTAACCGACTGCGCCACCCAGGCGCCCCAAGAGAGATGTGTTTTTGTTTTTCTAACCTGATAATAATTACAGCATGTTTATACTGTGGGTGGAAGTGATGGGGAAAATGATGTAACTACTGATGTGAATCCCACAAATTTGAAGTTGCAAGTTTTAAAAGAGTTAGTACATTGAATTTCAATTTCAGTTATTTTTTTAATGCATCTAAGCCATTTAACTATAGTATGGTCTAAAATCCTATGTGAGTGCTTTTAAAAATTGAGACATGACTTACAAACCATAGAATTCATTCTTTTAAAGTGTAAAATTCAGTGGTTTCTTAGTACATTCACGATGTTGTACAACCATCACCACTATTTAATCCCAGAACATTTTTATCACCTTAAAAAGAAGCCTGTTAGAGGCACCCGGGTGGCTCAGTCGGTTAAGCATCCCACTCTTGGTTTTGGCTCAGGTCATGATCTCACGGATCGGGAGTTTGAGCCCCATGTCGGGCTTTGCACTGACAGTGTGGAGCCTGCTTGGGATTTTCTGCCTCCCTCTCTCTCTGCCCTTCCCCCACTCACGCTGTCTCTCTCTCAATGTAAATAAACTAAATTTTTAGAAAAAGAGGGAGGGGAGGGTAGGTGATGGGCATTGAAGAGGGCATCTTTTGGGATGAGCACTGGGTGTTGTATGGAAACCAATTTGACAATAAATTTCGTATATTAAAAAAGATAAAAAATTTAAATTTAAATTAAAAAAAAATTTTTTTTAAAGCCTATTATTGGGGCGCCTGGGTGGCTCAGTCGGTTAAGCGTCCGACTTCAGCTCAGGTCATGATCTCGCGGTCCGTGAGTTCGAGCCCCGCGTCGGGCTCTGTGCTGACAGCTCAGAGCCTGGAGCCTGTTTCCGATTCTGTGTCTCCCTCTCTCTCTGACCCTCCCCCGTTCATGCTCTGTCTCTATCTCAAAAATAAATAAAATGTTTAAAAAAAATTATAAAAAAAATAAAAAAATAAAAAAGCCTATTATCAGACATTCCCCCATTCTGCCCTACTTTAGTTCCTGACAACCACTAATCTATTTTCTGCCTCTGTAGATTTGCCTGTACTTGATATTTCATATACATGAATCCTATAGTATATGACCTTTTTTGTCTGCCTTCTTTCAGCATATTTTCAAGATTCATTCACACTGAGCATGAATTAATAGTTTATCCTTCAATTGTGGCTAGATAATATTCCATTGTATGGATACACTATATTTCACTTATTCACCAGTTGGTGGACATTTCAATTGTTTCTACTTGTTGACTATTATAAGCATTGTTGCTATGAACATTCACATAACAAATTTTTGTGTGGGCATATGTTTTCATATCTCTTGCATATAGTACCTAAGAGAAAAATTGCTGGGTCATCTGGTGACTGTATGTTTAACTTTTAGAGAAAGCTTTTCCTGCCTCTATTGAGATGTTCATATGGTTTTTTCCCTCTATTCTACTGAGGCATTACATTGATGGAATTTCGCAATATGGGACCAACCTCACATTTCTGCCATAAATCCCATTTGGTCACAGTGTATAACCCTTTTTATACATTGCTGGCTTTGAATCGCCAGCATTTTGTTGAAGATTTTTGCTTCTGCTATTCATAAAGTTTGTTAATCAATCGTTTTCTTTTCTTGATATCTCTGTCTGGTTTTGGCATAAGGGTGTGATGGTCAGTTTTATGTGCAACATGCCTAGGCTACAGACCCCGGCTACCCAATCAAACACTAATGTAGGGATTGCTGGTATTTTTCAGGTATCTGTTAGATGCGATTAAAATCTCTCATCAGTTGACAAAGTAGGGAAGATTATCCTACCATAACCTTAGGCCTGAGTACACCTAATTCAGCCTAATCCAATCAATTAAGGTGTGTGGTTTTTGTTTTTTGGGGTTTTTTGTTTTTGTTTTTGTTTTTTTTAGTGTTTACCTAGAGAGGAAGGGGAGCAGAAAGAGAAGGAGAGAGAGAATCCTGACACAGGGCTCAATCTCACGAACTGAGAGATCACTACCCGAGTCCAAATCAAGAGTCGGTTGCTCAACCGACTGAACCACCCAGGGGCCCCCATCAGTTAAGGCTTTAAGAGTATAGCTGAAGCTTCCCTGAAGAGAACAAATTCTGCCTGTGGACAGCAGCTTCTGACGGCTGTTCTGACAACTGCCCAAAGGATTTCAGACTTACCTGGACAGTTCCCACCATCGTGTGAGTCAACTCCTTCTAATAAGTTTCTTGATATAGATCCCCTCCTAGTTCTGTTTCTCTGGGTAAATCCCGACTGATAACACAGGGTAATTAATACTGGCCTCATAGAATGAGTTGGGAAGTGTTCCTTTCTCTTCGGTTTTTTGGGGACGAGTTTGCAAGTATTCAATTATTATTTAAATGTTGGTATTTCCCTGGTGAAGCCTTTTGGTTATGTGCACATGTATAAGATCTGTTTTTGTCTCCAAGAAATCTGTTCTACTTTATGTGTTCATTTGAAGTGGTTCTTTTATTTCAAATATACCTGGAACATCTTTCCATGTTAGTCCTTATTGATCTACTTAATACTTTTTCATTGGTGCATGATATTCCATAGTATAATACATGAAGTGTTTTGGTTGTGTGGGGTTTTTTTTGTTTTTGTTTTTTGGCAGATCAGTTTAAATCCTAAATACAACGTTTTTTGTTGTTTTGTTTTGTTTTTTATTTTATTTTTGGGAGAGAGAGAGACAGAGCATGAACGGGGGAGGGGCAGAGAGACAGGGAGACACAGAATCGGAAACAGGCTCCAGGCTCCGAGCCATCAGCCCTGAGCCCGACGCGGGGCTCGAACTCACGGACCGCGAGATCGTGACCTGGGTGAAGTCGGAGGCTTAACCGACTGCGCCACCCAGGCGCCCCTAAATCCTAACTACAAATCTTACCAGTAGTGCAAGTTTGGACTGCTCCTATCTATCATCGGTCTATCGCTCTATCACTCTATCGCTCTATCATCTATCGATCTATCATCTATCGATCTATCAATTTATTGATCTATCTATAGATCTATTGATCTATCATCTTTCTATCGATCTATCATCCATCTATCTATCATCTGTCAGGGACTAGGATAGAACTGTGGATAAAAACTAGGATCTATGTGCTTGTATTCTTTCAGTGGCGCTCTCTGTTCTCCAACATCTGGTCCGCGCCTCCTTGCATGTTCTCAAGTCCTCTGTTTTTGTTTTCTTTGTTCCATCCCCCCTTAGATAAACCTTGATTTTGGAATTTTGTGGAGGAAAAGCAAGTGAAAACAAAACCAAACATAAATCTCCAAGATTCTACTAGCCTGACAGTGGTATTCCCTATTGCAGCCATTTGTAGCCAGAGATCCTCAGTGAAAAGTAAACATTTTCGAATAGTTGTGGATTTTAGGTGCTCTTGGCTGGCTCAGTCAGTAAAGCATGTGACTCTTGATCTCAGGATCATGAGTTCAAGCGCCACCTTAAGCATGGAGCCTACTTTAAACAATCAAAATAGTCATGGGTTTTAGTAATAACAGAGTGTAAGTTTGACCACAGCGGAGCTGAACAGTTAAATGGGAAGAGAGGTTTTATTATATAAAAATATATGATCTTCTGAGTCAGAAATGGAGAATGAGTGTGTGTGTGTGTGTGTGTGTGTGTGTGTTATTTTTTCTTTTTTTTCTGCCTGCCAGTGGTTGGCAGGTGAAATTAAGCAGGTGGTATGGACTCCAGTTAATTAGAGAAAGCAGAATCCATCTAAAGAGGACAAGATACAGCCAATTGTTGATGGAGAATTTAGGACCACTGATTTCAGATTTTTTTTTAATCTAAAAATTTAAATTTTGATGTTGAATCTCTGTTGTTGTTGTTGCTGTTGCTTAAAGATTTTATTTTTAAGTAATCACTATACCCAGCATGGGGCTTGAACTCACAACCTCAAGATCAAGAGTCACATACTCTACCAACTGAGCCTGCCGGGCACTCCAAACCTCTTGGGTTTTTTTAATGGTGGCCATACAATCAAAATTTTGTTTAAAAAGGACTTCACAGGGTATCTGGCTGGCTGAGTCAGTACAGCAGATGACACTTGATCTTGGGGTCGTGAGTGCGGGCCCCACATTGGGGACAGAGTTTACTTAAAAAAAATAAAGAGGGCATTAAAAAAAATAAGAGTGTTCATCTAGATAAGAGTTTATAAGATCACGTGATCCAGTAGATCTGGGGTAGAGCCTAGGGAATCTGGATTCATTGCTTCCTTATATGTAAGAGTTATCTACAAATACTCAGTTGAAAAAAGTATGTGGACCAGTAAGACCATTGCATAAACGAGGGGCACCTGGGTGGCTCAGTCGGCTAAGCATCTGACTGTGGCTCCGGTCATGATCTCACAGTCTATGAGTTTGAGCCCCACGTTGGGCTCTGTGCGGGGGCTTAGGGCCTTGGGCCTGTTTTATTTTTTTTTTTCCCCCCTTTTCTTCCCCCCCCCCCCCCCCCCCGGCTCATGCTCTGTCTCTCTCAAAAATAAATAAACATCAAAAAAATTGTTTTAAAAAGACTTGCATAAATGAAAAAAATCTCACAATAAGAGAAATTTTTTTAAGTTTATTTTTTTTTTAGTAATCTCTATATCCAATGTGAGGCTTAAACTCACAACCCAGAGATCAAGAGTCACATGCTCTTTGGGCTGAGCCAACCAGGCACCCTAAGAGAAATTTCAACATGTAAAATTTAATAAGAAGGAAAATTATTAAATGCATCCCCAGAAAAATCTATTTTTTTGCAGCTTGGTAAATAACATATGTCTTATCCCTAAACTTGAACCTTCTCTCTAGATGTAGTTTTTCTCATTAATGATTCTATTTTGCTAGCGTTACAACCCTATTCCTAAATTTTCTTTGCACATTTTTTTTTAGAGATAGTGCCCTTATTTTTTTATTTTTAAGTTTATTTACTTATTTTGAGAGACAGAGAGAGAGAGAGACCAAGGGGCAAAGATGGAGAGAGAGAAAGAATCCCAGGCAGGCTCTGCACTGTGAGCACGGAGCCCAATGCGGGGCTCAAACCCACGATCCGTGAAATCATGACCTGAGCCGAAATCAAGAGTCACACAGTCAACTGACTGAGCCACCCAGGCGCCCCTGCACATTTCTTTTTCTAACTAAAGTGCTTAAGTTTCTATATATGAAAGCCGGTGTTTGAGAAGCAAAAGGGCAAGAGGTAGCCTAGGATACCAGAAACGGAAGATGCCGAGAGCAGGAATGATCCAGGGCACTTGGCAATGGCAGGTACCACCAAGTTACACACACCGCATCAGTATCACCCAAGCACCAGAGACCTGTAAAGGTCTATCGCTTTCAACAATGAAAGCAAGAGTTTATTGAATTCTGAGCATTGGTCCTGTTTTTAGCACTCTTGGACCTCACAACAATCGTATGGGGCCGATTTTCAGCCAAGGAGACTAAACACAGAGAGGGATAGTAAATTGCCCACAGTCACAAGATCATTAATTGCAAAAACTAAAGCAAAATAAGGTCTGGGTTTGAACAGTGCCCTCCAGGATGGATACAGGGTTGTCTGGAAACTGGGAGGCCTGGAGGAATGGGAAACGCAAATGCTGAAATAGGTGTCGGAGGCTGCTGGGAGAAAAATAATAAAAGTTTAGTTTGCCAGCTTATAATGGCCCCCAAAATCTTCAAGGAGATATTTACTGTCTCTTGTGAATTATCAGAAGATAACATTTTACGTTTGCTTGAGAGATCACAACGTGGGAAAACAACGCTTTCAGATATATTGAAATTAGGAGTCATTGCAACCAATCCCGTACTAGTGGTCACTCAAATTTTAGTCATTATAAAAAAAATTCTCTGCATTTTATTGATTGGTTTATTTTCGTAGCAAGCATGCTACTTGGACATATTTTTATTCTCTAATAATTCTTTTTTATTTTCTGTATTTTGAACAAAAACAGAGCAATGAGGTTCAAGTTGTGAACTCTGTAAGTTTAATGATTTTTTTTTTTTTCAAATTAAAAACATGCTGGGGGCACCTGGGTGGCTCAGCTGGCTAAGCGTCCAACTTTGGCTCAGGTCAAGATCTCGCCGTTCATGAGTTGGAGCCCCGCATTGGGCTCTGTGCTGATGGCTCAGAGCCTGGAGTCTGCTTCCAATTCTGTGTCTCCCTCCCTCTCTGCCCCTCCCCACCTCATGCTCTATGTCTCTCTCTCAAGAATAAATAAACATTAAAAAAAAAATTTTTTTTTTTTAAGAAACATTCTGAAAAACAGCAAATGCAGTCATTTATTTGTAAGAACTTTTGAGTGTGTTCCTACAACAATACACTTTTTATCTCTTTCAGGACTTCTCTTAGATAAAATTGTCTGGGGCTGAGAATTGTTTTATCTCTAAACATCAAGCAGAGCATCTAGGAGACACATAAAACAATCATGAGCCTACATCAGCGAGGGCTGGAAGCTGGTGACAACTTCACAAAATCGACAAGTTGGAGTAAGTACAAATTAAGTAGAAATCAAATAATAAGCAAATCGTTCCTTATCATTTATTCCATTCTTAATCATTCTTGTGCCTATAAGCAAATCATAGAAAGTCATTACTGGGGCGCCAGGATGGCTCAGTCGGTTAAGCATCAGACTCTTGATTTCAGTTCAAGTCGTGATCTCGCGGTTCGTGGGTTTGAGCCCTGTAGCGGGCTGTGCACTGACAGTGTGGAGCCTGCTTGGGATTCTCTCTTTCTCCCTCTCTCTCTGTCCCTCCTCTGTTTGTGCTCCCTCTCTCTTTCTTTCTCTCAAAATAAATAAATAAACAAACAAAAAAACCTTCAGCATTCTTCCACTGATGAACATTAGTTTAAAAAAAATTACATGGGGTGCCTGGGTGGCTCAGTCGGTTGAGCGTCCGACTTCGGCTCAGGTCACGATCTCACGGTCCGTGAGTTCGAGCCCCGCGTCGGGCTCTGGGCTGATGGCTCGGAGCCTGGAGCCTGTTTCTGACTCTGTGTCTCCCTCTCTCTCTCTGCCCCTCCCCCATTCATGCTCTGTCTCTCTCTGTCTCAAAAATAAATAAATGTTAAAAAAGAAAAAATTAAAAAATAATAATAATAATAAAATAAATTACATTACTGGGGCACCCAGCTGGCTCAGTCAGTGGAGAATGCGACTCTTGATCTTGGGATTGTGAATGTGAGCCCTACTTTGGATGGAAAGATTACTCAAAAATTTTTAAATCATTAAAAAAAATAACATTACCTATAACAAACAATCCTTTTACCATAAGGATGTTACAATAAACATCTTTTTTACATACAATTTTATGCTAAGGAGCAAGTATTTCTTGAATTTGCTGGATCAAAGTCTGTACATTTTACGCCTTGTCAGGTACTTCCAAATTCCTTTCAAAAAGATTTTTACTGGTTTGGACTCTCACCAACAGGGTATAAGAGATGTCATTTGAATATATGTTTTTCTCACGTAGTTTTAGGAAGAACTTAAATCCAACCAAAGTAAAAGGGATGAGCCTATGACTAATGATTGATTTAGGTTTTTAACTATTACCGTATAAAAAAGGAGGCTAGGGGCACCTGGGTGGCTCAGTTAGTTGAGCGTCCAACTTTGGTTTAGGTCGTGATCTTGTGGTTTGTGAGTTCGAGCTCCACATCAGGCTCACTGCCGGGAGCCTGCTTTGGATCCTCTGTCTCCCTCTTTCCCTGTCCCTCCCCTACTTGTGTTCTCTCTTTCTCTCTCTCTCTCTCTCAAAAATAAATAAAACATTAAAAAACATGTAATACTTGAAATATGCAAAAACATATTTGATATATACTTAATTTATAAGGAAATTAATGACATGAACACGAAAGGACCAACCAACAAAAAACAATATATTTTATAAAACTGTATATTAATATATACTATGTATTAAATAATATAGTAATATAACATTTACCGATATAAGTATAGCATTACCCCTACATTTCATCTACTCATATTTTTTCCAACCATCTTCCTGAATTATATTATTGCCTTAGTTTTATAGTTTTTATCACATATTTATGCACCCTTCAATAATATTACGTGTTTTTTGAGCTTTAAAAAAATATTAATTACTATGTACTTTTGAGACTTGTTGTTTTACTCAAAATTATGTTTCTAAAATTAACTGGTTGAATGTAGCTTTAATTCATTAACTTCATTCTGACAATGGACACTGGATTATTTCCACTTCTGTTTTTTAAGTCAATGCTATTACATTATTTTTTTTAATTTTTTTTTTTACATTTATTCATTTTTGAGAGACAGAGACAGAGCACAAGTGGGGGAGGGGCAGAGAGAGAGGGAGACACAGAATCTGAAGCAGACTCCAGGCTCTGAGCTGTCAGCACAGAGCCCTATGTGGGGCTTGAACGCCCCAACTGCGAGATCATGACCTGAACCGAAGTTAGACAGTCAACTGACTGAGCCACTCAGGTGCCCTGAGAATGTATACTTTTCTAAAAATGTGTTAAATTGTTTCCTAAGCAACTGGGATTTATACACTTTCACCCAAAATATACAAATGTTCCTTTAAAAAAAAAGTTTTTGGGAGCACCCGGTGGCTCAGTTGGTTAAGCACCGACTTTGGTTCAGGTCATGATCTTGCAGTTCGTGAGTTCAAGCCCTCCCTCGGGCTCCGTGCTGACAGCTCAGAGCCTGACGCGGGGCTCGAACTCACGGACCGCGAGATCGTGACCTGGCTGAAGTCGGACGCTTAACCGACTGCGCCACCCAGGCGCCCCAAAAAAATTTTTTTTTAAGTTTTGTCAATCACCACTAACACTTGGTGTTATTAGATTTCTTCATTTCTGCCTCCCATGTGGGTACAAAATGACACTTCATTCTTATCTTCATCCTGATTATTATTGAGGTTAAAATTCTTTCTAAAATAGTGGCCATTTAGAGCTCTGCTGGCTATTCTGACTCTTGCCCCCACTCTTTTTTTTTTTTTCTGTTGGACTGCTTTTCTTTTACTCATTAATTAATGGGAATTCTTAGTATATTGTAGATACCAATAATTTGTCAGTTATCTGTTACAAAAAATTTCCCTAGATTTATGGCTTTTCATGTTATTTCTGAGATCTGTGGTGAATAGCAGTTTCTTATAAATTTTTTCTAACGTTTATTTATTTTGAGGGAGGGAAAGATAGAGGGCGAGCAGGGGAGGGGCAGAGAGAGGGCGATACAGAATCCGAAGAAGGCTGGAGGCTCTGAGCCGTCAGCACAGAGCCCGATATGGGGCTCGAACTCACGAACCGCGAGATCATGACCTGAGCCGAAGTTGGATGCTGAACTGACTGAGCCACCCAGGTGCCCCAGCAGTTACAATTTTTAATATAAATTTTATCAATCTTTTCTAGCAGTATTTATTAAATAGCTTATTACTGACCTATAGTTCTCCTCTATCATATATCAACTTTTGATTATATCCATGGGTCTGTTTCTAGACTCCCTTTCAGTTCCAGGAGTTAATTGGTCCATCTGTACAATAATACTTTACTGTCTTAATTACTATTGCTTTCTATTATGTTTCTAATTATGTTCTTTTTCTTATGTGTCTTTGTTATTTTTTTTTAAGTTTACCTATTTACCTGAGAGAGAGAGTGAGAAAGAGAATGCGTAAGGGAGGGAGGGGCAGAGAGAGAGTAGAGAGAGAGAACCCCAAGCAAGCTCCATCCTACCAGTGCAGAGCCCAATCCAGGGCTCGAACTCATGAACCATGAGATCATGACCTGAGTCAAAATCAATAGTCGAACACTTAACCTACTATGCCACCCAGGCACCCCCATAAAATGCAATTCTTGATCACAGGGTCGGGAGTTCAAGCCCCACATTGAGTGTAGAGCTTACTTAAAATAATCATAATCATTATCATTATCAATAATAACAATCTTAGGGGGGCACCTGCGTGGCTCAGTCGGTTAAGGTCCAGCTTCGGCTCAGGTCATGACCTCATGGTTCGTGAGTTTGAGCCCCGCACCTGGCTCTCTGCTGACAGCTCAGAGCCTGGAGCCTGCTTCAAATTCTGTGTCTCCTCCCCCTCTCTCTGCCCCTCCCCTGCTTGTGCTCTGTCTCACTCTGTCAAGAATAAATAAACATTAACATTTTTTTTAAATAATTATAACAATCTTAGGAAAACCAAAACATAATGAACAAATTTCTAAAGACTGCATATTTTACCAAAACTCTCATAAGAGGAAATAAAAAACCTGAATAGTCCTTTAAATAAGGTCATTCATAACTTATTTATATCAAGATAACTTATTTTTTAACATAACAAAGGGATGGTTAATTTCAATACATAGCCGCTTTCCGTACTCAGTCTATATTTAGACCCAAAAGGAAATTATTAAAAAAATTTTTAATGTTTATTCATTTTTTTTTTAACGTTATTTATTTTTGAGACAGAGAGAGACAGAGCATGAACGGGGGAGGGGCAGAGAGAGAGGGAGACACAGAATCGGAAACAGGCTCCAGGTTCCGAGCCATCAGCCCAGAGCCCGATGCGGGGCTCAAACTCACGGACCGTGAGATCATGACCTGAGCCGAAGTCGGACGCTCAACCGACCAAGCCACCCAGGCGCCCCCAATGTTTATTCATTTTTGAAAGAGAGAGCATGAGTGGGGGAGGGACAGAGAGAGAGACACACACAGAATCTGAAGCAGGCTCCAGGCTCTGAGCTGCCAGCTCAGAGCCCGATGCAGGGCTCGAACTCATGGACCCTGAGATCATGATATGAGCCAAAGTCGAACACTTAACCAACTGAGCCACCCAGGCACCGCCGAAAGTAAATCATTTTTAAAATGATATTTTTATGAAAATCTTCACTGATTTTCATAACTTGACTTTTGCTTTTCTCTCTTTTTTCCAACAATGTACAACACTCATATTTTATGAAAATCAAATATATAGTCTCACACTGAAGAATGTTGACTATGATCTAAAAGTCAAATTTAGCTGTGGTTTGATTTTATTTCACAGATTTTGCTATACAGAAAGAACCAGCTGTGCTTTGTGATCAAAACCCGGAACAATCAAATAGGAACCATAGTGATGATGAACGAAAAGGAAAGAAAAAGTGGAAAGAAAGAGAAGGAGAAGAAAAAAAGGAGGAACTAGAAGAGAAACTGGAAGAAGAACAAGAAATGGAAGAAGAAAATGAAGAACAACATCCCCAGGAAAGATTAGTCAGTAAGCCCCTCATGGACACTCTCTGGGCAACATTTAAGTTAAACAAATGCCCCACAATGGGAGATAGCCGATCACTTGCATTTGAATTTAATATGACAGTAAAACAGGTATGACAACGTATTTCTTCGTTGACAGAGTCACCTGTGGAGTATTTTTACCCAGACAGGCCAATACCTTATTCCTTGATTCATCACCTCCCCACCTTATTTTTTTGCAGATAAAGCAGTGGTTTCATAAAAGGAGGAAGAAATACAATAAAGTGATGTACAAGAGGAAACATAAGAAGACACCTAAGAGGTAAGAATGTGTTATATGTAGACTACTTGGTTGTAAGGAAGTAAAAAAAAAAGGAATTTGTTGACTTTTAGAGACAGATTGTGTTTCCATAGTTATTGGATTTCCCATAAACGTTTCATGTTCCACCGTTTCCACTTGGTTCCGACTACAGGGTTGACTATTGGATGTCGTGAGAGGTCAGATTGCCGTCAGATGTGGCCCAAGGACATGATCGTAGTGAACTGGAACTTGCAGATTATAAATAATGGAAGATAAAAGGGACACCATTAGAAACGGTCCAAAACAAGCGCTAAGGGATCCATTGGGCCGCAGTGAAACTTGGAGATACATGGGTGGCTTTGCAAACAATGTTTCCTTTGCTGGCGCATTATTACGAGGATTCAAATAGGGATTTGCTGCATTTGTGGTAGCTGTGGGGGCTGAATATGACCTGGAGTTCCAGAATAAAGATAAGAAGCATTACTGAAGATAATACCTGGAAGCATCTTAAAGGCTTCTTATCCCTGTTATAAAAATAAGATTTCTTCAATGTAGCCTACTCATTTGTGTGTTTTCCATTAAAGAATACTAGTAAGATTGAATAAAGTAAGAATACATGTAAAAAAAAAAAAAAAAAAAAGGCGGAGGAGGGGAGAGTGCCTGGGTGGCTTAGTTGGTTAAGCATCTAATTCTTGGTTTCAGCTCAGGTCAGGATCTCAGGTTTCCTGAGATCCTGCCCTGAGTTGGGCTCCATGCTAACAACACGGAGCCTGCTTGGGATTTCTCTCCCCTCCTCTTCCCTCCTCCCCCCATCTCTGCCCCTCCCCTGCTCTTGCTCTCTAGTTCTCTCTCTCAACATAAATAAACTTAAAAAAAAAAAAAAAAAAAAAAAACTTTTCACGGTCCAGCCAGTGACACAGAGAATCGTTGACTGTCCTTGTCCTATTTGTTATTCTGCTCAACACACAAAAATGCATATGCATACGCTGCATTTGCAATGGAGTCATGTTATCAAATATACAACTATGGCCATTAAACGTTTATTGATCGCACTATAGAATTAATAATTTTGTCTTTTTTTTGTTCCTTAGATGCTGAATATTTTTTAACATTTATTTATTTTTGAGACAGAGAGAGACACAGGATGAACGGGGGAGGGGCAGAGAGAGAGGGAGACACAGAATCGGAAGCAGGCTCCAGGCTCTGAGCCACCAGCCCAGAGCCCAACACGGGGCTCGAACTCGCGGACCGCGAGATCGTGACCTGAGCTGAAGTCGGACGCTTAACCGACTGAGCCACCCAGGCGCCCCTAGATGCTGAATATTTATGACGCATGTCTTTTCTGTGTTACCTATTGGCAGAACCTCGTGAGTGGAAAAACTCAAGAACAACATCAACATTTTTCAAAGTATTAGACTAGATTGTATATAGAATTTTTATGTATTATTTATGTAGATGTATGTAGACAATTTTTAATGTATTACCTCACTTGATCATCACCCTACACCATAAATGAGCAATCTGAATTGCTGGGAAATAATGTGATTTTATCGAGGCGCCTGGGTGGCTCAGTCGGTTGAATGTCTGACTTCCGGCTCAGGTCATCATGTCGCAGTTTGTGAGTTCAAGCCCTGCGTCGGGCTCTGTGCTGACAGCTCAGAGCCTGGATCCTGCTTCAGATTCTGTGCCTCCCTCTCTCTTCCTCTCCCCCACTCGCAGTCTGTCTCTGTCTCTCTCTCTCAAAAATAAACATTAAAAAAAAAAATTAATGTGATTTTACCAACAAGTACCAGTTTCTTTCTTTTTCTTCAGCCCACCTCTGAAGTTGCTATGGGCCACTGCTCCGCCCAGTGTTACTGATATTGTAAGAACAAGTCGTGTTTAGGGGCACCTGGGTGGCTCAGTCGGTTAAGCCTCCGACTTCGGCTCAGGTCACGATCTCACAGTTCGTGAGTTCCGGCCCCGCGTCCGGCTCTGTGCTGACGGCTCAGAGCCTGGAGACTGTTTCAGATTCTGTGTCTCCCTCTCTCTCTCTCTCTGCCCCTCCCCTGCTCATGCTCTGTCTCTCTCTGTCTCAAAAATAAATAAACCCTAAAAAAAAAAAAAAGAAAAGAAGTCGTGTTTAAAGTCCCCTTTCTGCAGAGGCACCCGATGCTAAAATCCAAATCTTTGACCGGAAGTGGAAGAAGACAAAAGTGGATGAGTTCCCACTGTAAGGCCGCATGGGGTCAGATGAATACGAGAAGCTCTCCTCTGCAGCCCTGGAGGCTGCGCTTATTTGTGCCAACAAGTACATGGTGAAAAGCCAACACATCCACGTTTGGCTCCGCTCTTCTCCATCACCCCCCCGTCAACACGACGTTTCCCGCGGTGGGGCTGACAAGCTCCAGACGGGTATGTACAAGAAGCATGTGATTGAGGTCCTAGGAAGGGCCAAGTTCAAGGCTCCAGGCCGCTAGAAGATCCACATTTCCAAGAAGCGGGGCTTTCCTAAGTTTAATGTGGATGAATTTGAAGACATGGGGGCTGACAAGTGGCTCATCCCAGATGGCCGCGGGGTCACACGCGTCCTTAATCGTGGCTCCCTGAACAAATGGTGAGCTCGGCACTCGTGAGAACCCCAACAGCATTACCCCCTCCTTATTCATGCCCATCAATAAATCCTACTTCCCGTAAGGAAAAAAAAGAGACGCGGGGGGGGCGGGGCCTGGGGGGGTGGCTCAGTCAGTTAAGTGTCGGACTCTCGGACTCTTGATTTTGGCTCAGGTCCTGATCTCACAGGTTCATGAGTTCAAGCCCTGCATCGGGCTCTGTGCTTGACAGTATAGAGTCTGCCTGGGATTCTCTCTCCCTCTCTCTCTGCCCTTCCCCCACACTCTCTCTCTCTCTCCCTCTCAAAATAAATAAACTTAAAAAAAAAACATTTTTAAAGAAAAAATTACCAGTCCCTAAACATCTAACCCTCAATTTGTGCCTGCCTCTCTCAGCTACACATGCTGCATTTTTGGTTATAACCTGGGAAATACTCGAGGCTGTATCAACTTGTGTTTTATATGTGGTGTTTATATACTCCTAATGCTCTCTATTGAAATACCGATGTGAGAGTATTTCGAATTTCTTATACCTTCTTCTCCACCTCCATAACTTTACCTGTTTACTTCTTTGAAAAACAATTTTTTAAAGAATTTTATTACTTTTTTTTTTTATGTTTATTTATTTTTGAGAGAGAGAGTGCGAGCAGGGTTGGCACAGAGAGAGACACAGAATCTGAAGGAGGCTCCAGGCTCTGAGCTGTCAGCACAGAGCCTGATGCCGGGCTTGAACTCACAAACCCGTGAGATCGTGACCTGAGCCGAAGTTGAACGCTTAACCAACGGAGCCACCTAGGCGACCCTTTAAGGATTTGATTTTTATTTTTATTTATTTTTTTGTTAACGTTTATTTATTTTTGAGACAGGGAGAGACAGCATGAACAGGGGAGGGTCAGAGAGAGAGGGAGACACAGAATCTGAAACAGGCTCCAGGCTCTGAGCTGTCAGCACAGAGCCTGACGCGGGGCTTGAACTCACGGACCGCGAGATCAGGACCTGAGCCAAAGTCGGATGCTTAACCGACTGAGCCACCCAGGCGCCCCTGATTTTTATTTTTAAGTAATGTCTACACCCACCATGGGACTCGGACCTACAACCCTAAGATCAAGAGTCACGTGCTCCACTGACGGACCCAGCCAGGTGCCCCCACCTCTTTGAAATTTTTAAATGTGTCTTAAGGGGGGATGCCTTGGTGTGTCAGTTGGTTAAAAGCATCCAGTTCTTGGTTTGGGCCCAGGTCATGATCTCCAAGGTCATGAGTTCGAGACCTGCGTCAGGCTCTGCACTGACAGCTCAAAGCCTACTTGGAATTCTCTCTCTCCCTCTGTCTTTCTCTCTCAAAATAAATAAATAAACTAAAAAAAAAAAAAAAGTGTATTTAGCAAGATACCTTTGTTCTTCAGTGGAAATTGGTTTCCAAAATTGTCATGTTTTGATACACGTTAAATACATGGACTATCTTGTAGAACATTTTGTATGACACCATTCTCACGTATAAATGGAGTCTGGAAGGATAGGTAAGAAAATGTGAACAATTGTTAATTCGGCGGAGTAGAACTGATGAGGGGAGTCTATAGGAGTTTCTAAATATTCTATTTTTACCCTACTATGGATTTCAAGTTTTTACATATAATATACGTTCATAGATTTTATTTAACAGAAAACAATGAAGAAATTACTAGCCTCTGTGGAAATGTTCAGTGAAGGAAAGGAAAACCCACTGTAGAATCTAATGGGTTTGGTGTAACCTGCAATCTATCAGTATATCTCTAGCCAGCCCCTGTTGGCTTTCTCTACAAACCGGATCATCCTCCTGGAAGGGTGATCTTTGTCTGGTGTGTGTGACTGAATGAGAAGAGTAAGGTTATTTAGGGTTTTTTGCCAGAGAAAACAGACACACGAGCCATCGATAAGGAAGGACGTGAAGGCTAGAAGATCACACCGGTGGACAAGAGACAGTAAGTTGAAGGTTGAGTGGTGGTGTGGAAAATGATCAATAAAGAAACTGTAGATCTTTATTACCATTGCTCTGGTCTCTCCCCAGATCTCACCAAAGATTTTGACATTGGTGTGATTTTCACAGTTCATAACACCCAAGTCTTAGAGTTTTTGAATTTCTTTCCTTTTTTTTTTTTACGTTTATTTATTTTAAGAGAGAGAGAGAGAGAGAACAGGGGAGGGGCAGAGAGAGAGGAAGAGAGAGAGAAAACCCCAAGCAGGTTCCCCACTCTCCGTGCAGAGGCCAGATGCGGGGCTCGAACTCGTGAACTGCGAGATGATGACCTGAGCCAAAGCCAAGAGTCAAACGTTTAACTGAGCCACCCAAGTGCCCCATAGTTTTTGAACTTTCTGAAACTCACTGACCTTCACCCACTTATGGCCAAGATCTGACCTTGTTAGATGTATTTCACACCGGAAAACTCAAACTGCAACCCCTTTCTCTAGCCTTTTGTTGTTGTTGTTCCTCCAGCCGTTTCGTAGTGCCCTGCCACAGCTTCCAGGCGACCTCACAGGGAACTTGTGATTTGATGCCTCAATTTTCTGCTTTAGTAGCACTTGGCTGGTCTCAGTTCTTTCAAGTCTGGATTATATGGTTAATTACCTGGGTCGCCATCTTACCTCGGTTGTCTTGCCCTGTTGTCCTTCCCCATGCTTGGCAAAATCTCAAAACGAGGGGCGCCTGGGTGGCTCAGTCGGTTAAGTATCCAATTTCAGCTCAGGTCACGATCTCGTGGTTTGTGAGTTCGCACTCCACATTGGACTCTGCGGTGACAGTGGGACATGGGCTCCCAGCTAGGGATTCTCTCTCTCCCTCTCTCTGCCCTTCCCCCATTCGTGCTCTTTTTTCTCTCTCTCTCAAAATAAACTTTAAAGAAAAAAAAAATCTCAAAACGAGTCTCAAAATGCCTCGTACTGGGGTGGTTGAATACAGCTGGCAGAAATTAGTTTTAAAAAATTCACAGAAGGGGCGCCTGGGTGGCGCAGTCGGTTAAGCGTCCGACTTCAGCCAGGTCACGATCTCACGGTCTGTGAGTTCGAGCCCCGCGTCGGGCTCTGGGCTGACGGCTCAGAGCCTGGAGCCTGTTTCCGATTCTGTGTCTCCCTCTCTCTCTGCCCCTCCCCCGTTCATGCTCTGTCTCTCTCTGTCCCAAAAATAAATAAACGTTGAAAAAAAAAATTAAAAAAAAAAAATTCACAGAAGATGGGAATGAAAACTGGCGCAGCGCCTCTGGGAAACAGTATGGAGGTTCCTCAAAAAACTAAAAATAGGGGCGCCTGGGTGGCGCAGTCGGTTAAGCGTCCGACTTCAGCCAGGTCACGATCTCGCGGTCCGTGAGTTTGAGCCCCGCATCAGGCTCTGGGCTGACGGCCCAAAAAAATTTAAAAGAGGGCTGAGCGCTCCTTCCGTTCCCTGGCCTGTCTTCTACCCAGGGAAGGGGCCTGGGCCTGCTGCCTACCCTTCCGTGCTAAGGAACTCTGCCTAAGGGCTCTGCTTGGCAGCTGTCTGCACCCTCTGACCTGGTCCAGGCCTGCCCTGGGTTGCCAACCC
Source organism: Herpailurus yagouaroundi (assembly GCF_014898765.1). Taxonomy (NCBI): domain Eukaryota; kingdom Metazoa; phylum Chordata; class Mammalia; order Carnivora; family Felidae; genus Herpailurus; species Herpailurus yagouaroundi. The sequence continues at coordinate 657,534 of NW_024412572.1, forward strand.
AGGCTGGCCTCAGACTTAGGCAGGTAAGTGTGTGTGTGTGTGTGTGTGTGTGTGTGTGTGTGTGTGAGAGAGAGAGAGAGAGAGAGAGAGACACAGACAGACAGAGAGAGAGACAGAAGCACAGGGTGTGGGGGGTGTGCTCAGCACAAAGAAGGTGGTGGGGTGGCGGGGGGTGGCAGTGGGGTGGGGTGGGGTGGGGTGGGGAGGGGACAGTGAGTGGGCTAGCTCAGGGACTGAAGACTGGGAAACACACAAACAGGTCCCCTGCAGGTAGGCCCTCAGTGTAAGGGGTTGGGTGGGAGCAGGAACCTTTGCTGCTCCCTGCCCTGGGGCCTTTTCTGGGGGTAGATAATTGGGGCCTGCTCGTTAGTCCCCCCATAGAAATAATTTATTGAGGTGAGATTCACCTAAAATAAGCCATTTAAAAGTAAATAGGGGTGTCTGACCAGCTCAGTCGGTAGAGAACGTGGCTCTTGATATCGAGCCCCTTATTGAGTGTAGAGATTACTTACAAATAAAGTTAAAAAGGGGCGCCTGGGTGGCTCAGTCGGTTGAGTGTCCGACTTCAGCCCAGGTCATGATCTCGCAGCTCGTGAGTTCGAGCCCCGCATCGGGCTCTGTGCTGACAGCTCGGAGCCTGGAGCCTGCTTCGGATTCTGTCTCTGTCTCTCTGCCCCTCCCCTACTCACTCTCTGTCTCTGTCTCTCTCAGAAATAAACATTTTAAAAAATTAAGAATAAATAAATAAGTAAAATTTTAAGCATAAATAAAAGTTTGGCGCCTAGGTGTCTCAGTCGGTTGAGCATCTCACTCTTGATTTCACCTCAGGTCATGATCCCGGGGTCACAGGATTGAGCCCGTTGAACGTGGAGCCTGCTTGGGACTCTCAATCTCTCTCTAAGATAAAAATGAATGATTGAATGAAGGAATGAATGAATGAAAATAAAAGTGAATAGTTCACCTCTACTTAGTTCCGGAATATTTCCGCTACCCCTAAATGATACCAGGTTCTCATCAGGCAACATTCTCCCATCCTAGCCCCTGCAACCCAGTCTTTCTGTCTGCTTGGATTTACCGATTCTGGACATTTTACATAAATGTGTGACTCTTCGTGTCTGGCTTCTTTTACTCAGCATGAAAGAAAAAGCTAGATCAAGGTTATAAATATATGATGGCTCTATCCGTTGTTGTTGTTGTTGTTTTTTAATCTGATCTTCCCTCCTTTTATTAACTCACCCCCTTCAACTCAGATTTCACCAGTCAAAACACTCATTCTTTCCTCTCAGGCTAAGAACATGTTCAAGTCTCTCTGACCCTGAAAGCAATGGTTACCACATCCTAGGTTAAAGCTGAGTGCGGGGCGCCTGGGTAGCTCAGTCGGTTAAGCCTCAGACTCTTGAATTGAGCTCAGATCATTCATGATCTTGAGGTTTGTACGATTGAGCCCCGCACTGGGCTTCTCCCTGACAGTGCGGAGCCTGCCTGGGATTCTCTCCCGCTCTCTTTCTCTTAAAATAAATAAATAAAGTTAAAAAAAATTAAAAATAAAGTTGATTGCAAAAATCAAATGGGATACTGTTCACGAAAGTACCTTGCACCCTGCCGTGCACTCTACTGAAGAAGTCATTATAATTTAGCCGCACTAAATGAGAGCTCCAAATATATTCCAGGTATGAATTAGGGCCTTCTAAAGAAATACTTGAAGGTCATGGGGACAAAAAAAAAAAAAAAAAAAGCAAAACCTCCCTTGCCTTCCACCCTGTTGGTTGTGATCTCATGAATTTCCCCAGTGAAATCTGAAATTGGCCCCCACTCACACATTGAGGGCAATGAAAGACAGAAGAAAAAGGTCCACCACTCCAGATTACTAGGTGTCAGACTTAATAAGCAAGGGAATTTATTTATGAGCCTTGCTTCGGGCACCCACAAGATGAACAGATCTCTGAAACTGCCTGTCAGAGTCTTAAAAGTTTCTATAGAGCCCTTAAGTGGGTTCAGTCACGTATACCTCCAGATGGTCTCAAAAAAACTTCGTTCCCTTAAGGCTCTGTCCCTGCAAATGGCTCCCACTGTGGGAACAGTAAACAGAACATACATTCCAAGGACGTGGGTGGGGATCAGGAGCCTCCAATTGCCCAGGGCCGGGTCACAGGTCAACCAGAGATCACATCCTCCTGCACGATTTCCTGCAACACTCCACCCCTTCTGGGACAGTCTCTTATAATCTTACAAGCCTCCCTCTAGTGAAGTGTGCCCGGAGCAGTCGGCCAAGGCTTTCATTAGCATACGGATGGCTCATTTGGTGGCTATCTGGCTGCATTGGAGGCAGACACCGTAGCAGCAATACAGGCACCGGCAAGAAAAAAACACAGATTAAGATAATAATTCCCAAAATGAGTAACAATGTCTTTCTTCTACCAAAAGCCCGTGATTTATTAATCCCCTAGGCTGGGGGTTAAATCGTCCAGGGTGTTCACTTGTATTCTCACGTGATTTAATACAGATGATACAGTAGCAGATTCATCAGGTAAGAGCACAAAACATCGTCTTTGGATGATGGCACTGGTGCTCCCTTGCAAGCCAGTAATGATGCCCAAGGCCATCCTAGTTGGGGGGACGGCTTTTCTCTCCAGAGACATTTCAGTATTCAGTAAATACAAGCTTCGCCAGCTATCACTTAAGGCTTGTTGGGTAAATAGAGCAAAGGCTTCTATGGGCGCTACGTTTTTCTCCAGGCCAACACAGAGGGACAAAGATACTTGTGCCAGAAAACAGAACATGCCCACCTGGCCTTGGGGAGAATTGATAGCGTTAGGAACTTGACCTCCTTGTTCATGCTGTACATGTTGCCCCGGGGGGAGTGGGGGGCAGAGGAGGGGAACAGCACCATTAAGTGTGAGAGATGGATTAAGGGTGAACTATGCCAGACAAGAACCACTACCTTCTCCCCTCTCAACGGTGCATGTTACATTCCAGGTAGAGTGCATTTCAACTGGTGCAACTTGAAGCAGGACAACAGGACGCCAGTGAGACTGAGTAGTTCCCCCTTACTTGGGGGTGAAAAGTAACTCACCCACCCTGATGGGACATCCCATTGCAAATTCTAGTAGAGAACTCCTTTTTCAGGCACGGTGGGGGCGTGGTGTTCTCAGAAACATAGCGTACTGATCCAGAGTAAGAACTGGGGTCATGGCTGTTTTCCACAATTTTAAGTTTATTTATTTATTTTGAGAGAGCCAGAGAGTGCAAGTTGCAGGGGGTGGGGGAGGGTGCAAGAGAGAGGGAGAGACAGAATCCCAAGCAGACCCTGCGCTGTCATTGCAGGGCCCGACACGGGGCTCGATCCCACAAACCAGGAGATCGTGACCTGAGCCGAAATCAAGAGTCGGATGCCTAAACGGCTGAGTCATCCAGTGCCCCTCCCATGATTTTTATACATGTACAACACTGAGTGTCTCAGCAGGCGTCCCCAGTCTGGCATATGGAACAATAGTCCCTACTGGTTGATCATTCAAAAGTATTAGAGCCCGGGGCAGTACCTTCGTTCACCCAGCCAAAGTGGTTTTACTTGTCAATAATTTCATCTGCTGCTTTAATATTCCATTTTTCCTCTCTACCAGTCCTGCTGTTTGCAGATTATAGGGGGGATGAAAGCTCCATTCAATGCCACGTTCTTTTGCCCAGTCTTGGATATCACGACCTTTGAAATGCCACCTCCCAAACACTGTCGATTCAGTGGGAGTACTGGGCACTCGGCTTCTCTAATTTCCTCATGGTGGCACCCTGGTTTGCACAGGGACAGGGAAAAGCTTGGGTTCAACCAGCTGCCATGTCCACACAAAGGCATATTTAGAGCCCTCATTCGGAAGGAGGTGGCCAATCTAATCTACTCGCCACTCACTCACTGGTTGGGAACCGTGGTAGGTGGACCCAAACTCCCTCGGCAATTGCCTTGGGCGTTGTTTGGAATACACAGAGCATGCTGTTACTGGATTAACCAAATCACTGTAGTTCCAGAGCAATCCAGCATCTCTGGCTCCGTGCCATACTACTCCAGCACTGCAGTACCCACTCTTTCTCTACACCCAATTTCGTATCTACCGAAGGGTCAGTTCCTGGGGCTTAGACCAGAGCTAGGACATGAGCTTCCTGATTGTCAGTCCCTTACAGCTGGGAAGACAGTGAAGACTGCTTCAGGCTCTTGTAGGGGAACCCAAATGTCTTTCCACTTACTATTTTTTTTAATGTTTATTTTTGAGAGAGGGAGAGACAGAGAGAGACAGAGAGAGACAGTGCAAGTGGGGGAGGGGCAGAGAAAGAGGGAGACACAGAATCTGAAGCAGGCTCTAGGCCCCAAACTGTCAGCCCAGAGCCCAATGCGGGGCTCGATCTCACGAACCGCGAGATCATGACCTGAGCTGAAGTTGGATGCTCAAGCAACTGAGCCCCCCAGGAACCCCCACACGTACTTTTTTTTCATTAAAAAAAAATTTTTTTTTAAGTAATCTCTACACCCAACGTGGGGCTCCAACTCACAACCCCAAGGTTAAGAGTCTGGTGCTCCACCAGCTGAATCAGCCGGGTGCTTCTCTATCCATATATTCTGACTTTACAAGGGCTTATTCCTGAATATCCACCTCTCGGCTTCTCATTGTCCAAGCCATAGGGTAAATCCCTTTAGAACAGTCCAACTGTCAGCACAAAGCGTTAACGGCCAGGGTTTTTGAGTGATCATCAGCCCAACTGTTCTAAGTTCAACTCATTGGACGCTTCAGTTCATTCCTGTTCTGTCCAGATGGTGTCGCTGTTGGGCTGAATAGCAACTTCCGTCCCCAAAGGCAGATTGCCCCACTAAATCCCTCTGTAAACAAACGCAGGGCAGGAATTCTTCCCCTCCCGGCTTCTCTGTCTACAGGCCACAGGGCCACCCCAAGAATAGGGGTGGGGGCATCTGGAGGATTTACATATTTTATGAGGCCTACCTACTTGCACTGTAATTTCTAGACAGAGTTGGCTGGGGACAAGGTGTTCTGCTGCAAACAGGCATGCTTCTTAATCAAAGTGTGCCTTGAAGCCACGGCAAATATCAGGGGCACCTGGGTGGCCCAGTTGGTTAAGCCAACTGCAGGTCAGGTCATGATCTCGCAGTCCATGAGTTTGAGTCCCGCATCGGGCTCTGTGCTGACAGCTCAGAGCCTGGAGCCTGCTTCAGATTCCGTGTCTCCCTCTCTCTCTGCCCCTCCCCTGCTCACGCTCTGTCTCTCTCAAAAATAAATAAACATCCCCCAAAAAATTTTGTTTAAAAAGCCATGGCAAATATCATACTTAATGGTAAAACATTAAAAGCTTTCGCTTTGACATCGAGAATAATTCATAGCTGCTCAGTATTCCCACTTCTGTTTAATATTGTATTGGAAATCCTAGCAAGTAGAAGAATGACTACACGCAAAATTACAAGATATAAGAATTTGAAAAAGTAAGAAATATATGATTACTTGCATGATAATTAGGTACATAAAAAATTTTAATCTACAGATGAATTATTAGAATTTAAAAATGAGCAAGGTTGCTAGATCTATCATGGTTTTTATTTTATTTTGGGGGCGGGGGAAGATCATGCATGCAAGTGGGGGAAGGGCAGAGAGAGGGAAAGACAGAATCCGAAGCAGGCTCCACGCTGTCAGCTCACAGCCCGATGCGGGCCTGGAACTCATGAACCATGAGATCACGACCTGAGCCAAAATCAAGAGTTGGACCATCACCAACTGAGCCACCCAGGTACCCCCAAATTCTATCATATTTCAACTTACAAGAGAAGAAAATAAAATTTAATAAAAGCATGTGATGTACAATAGCATCAAAAAATATCAAGGACCTAGTAATAGATGTAACAAAAGTTACATAATGTGTCTACAGAGAAAACTATATTTTAATTAAAAAATTTAAGGGCGGGGCCCCCGGGTGACTCAGTTGGTTAATGTACAACTTCAGCTCAGGTCATGATCTCACAGGTTGTGAGTTCAAGCCCCGCATCGGGCCCTGTGCTGACAGCTCAGAACCTGGAGTTTGCTTTGGATTCTGTCTCCCCCTTCTCTGCCCCTCCCCCGCTCATGCTCTGTCTCTGTCTCTGTCTCTGTCTCTCTCTCTCTCTCAATAATAAATAAAAAATGTTAAAAATTTTAAAAATAAAAAATAAATAAATAAATAAATAAATAAAATAAAATAAAATAAAATATTTAAGGGCTCCTGGGTGACTCAGTCGGTTAAGCATCCGACTCTCAGTTTCGGCTCGGGTCATGATCTCACGGCTTTGTGAGTTCGAGCCCTGCATAGGGCTCTGTGTTGGCAATGTGGGGCCTGCTTGGAATTCTCTCTCTCTCCCTCTCTCTCTGCCCCTTTCCTACTCATGCTGTCTGAGTCTCTCTCTCAAAATAAATAAATAAATAAATAAATAAATAAATACTTTAAAAAAAATTTTAAGAAGATGAGAGATAAATCCTTGTCGTATTACAAATTCAATATTTTAAATGTGTAAATATCCTCCAGTTATTTTCTTTTTTTAAGTTTATTTATTTATTTTGAGAGAGACAGAGTGAGAGCAGGGGCAGGGCAGAGAGACAATCCCAAGCAGGCTCCCCCCTGTCAGTGCAGAGCCTGATGCGGGGCTCAAACTCACGAACCACGAGATCATAACCTGAGCCAAGATCAAGAGTCAGATGCTTAACCCACTGAGCCACCCAGGCGCTGCTATATCCTCCAAATGTCTATGCCTTCACTGTGATTCCAAACAAATTCTTAAAATATGTTTTTAAAAATTTGACTGACTCCCTATTTATGTGATGGACTTTGACTCAATAATATGAGCCAAAAATAGTATGAGCCTAGACACTTGTTTAAAACACAAATAAAATATGTGAACTTATTCTATTAGACATCAGTATTTATTATAGTTATACCAGTTAAGACGGTATAGCCCTGCCCACATGTAGGCAAGTAGACAAGTGAAATTGAGTAAACTACGTATATACGGAGACTCAATAAAGGCAGCACTGAAGAAAAATGGGAAACTAATCTCACTAGCTGGTACTAGGACTTTTGTCTCTCCCTCTAATCATCCATATGAAAAATAATAAAATTAGACTTCTACCTCACACCATACACAAACATCAATTGCAAGTAATTCATACATCTAAATGGGAAAAGCACAACTATAAGACTTTTCAAAGGCAATAAAGTTGAATGAAGTTGGATCCTTACCTAACACCATATATAGACCTAAAACCATAATCTCCTAGAAGAAAACATATGGCAAAGGTTTCACGACACTGGAATTGGCCATGATTTCTTAGCTATGACACCAAGTCACAGACAACAACAATAAAATTTAAATAAATTCTGGGCTTTAATTTAAAATTCTAAAATTGTAAAAAATGTATGTGCACCAGAAGACAATATGAACAGAGTAGAAAGGCTGCCCACAGATTGGGAGAAAATATCCGTAAATCACAACTGATGATACAGGATTAATATCCAGAATATATAGGGAACTCTTAAAACTCAATAACAAAAAAACAAACAACTCAGGGCACGTGGGTGACTCGGTAGGTTGAGCACCTGACTTCAAGTTTAAGCCCTGCATCTGGCTGGCGGCTGTCAGTGCAGAGCCTGATTCAGATCCTCTGTCCCCCCTCTGCCCCTCCCCCACTCAGGCACACACACACACACACACACACACACACACACACACACACGCGTGCGTTCGTGCGCGCACACACACACATACTCTCTCTCTCTCTCAAAAATAAGGAAACATTTAAAAATAAAATAGATAATAAAAATACCCATACTCTCTAAATCAGCAATTCCACTACCCAGTGTATGTCCTTAGAAATACTCACATACACCAGGAAAAATATACAAGAATAATACAACATTGTGAGCGATAGCCCTAAACTGGAAACAATCCTTATCAATTTAGCACTCGTATACATCTCTTTAACCCATATTTAATCTCCAACTAAGGCAAAGAGCAAAGTCTTACTCCTGCCTACATAAGACTTTCCGGGGTATAACCAAAAACATGTTCTCTCCCAATAAGATAATGCAAAGTCTTTGGGTGATGTTCACTCTTCTCCCTGATATCCTGTAACTTAAATACTATAATGTAAAGTTAACTATGAATAGGGTTTGTGTTAGATGTCATGGGGGTAAGAGAACAAAGTAAATAAAAATATTTGCTACACACACACACACACACACACACACACATTTGTAACTGTTAAGGACTCAACTACGTCTTCTAATGTTTATTTATTTTTGACAGAGAGAGAGAGAGACAGAGCATGAGTGGAGGGGGGACAGAGAGAGGGAGACACAGAATCCGAAGCAGGTTCCAGGCTCTGAGCCGTCAGCACAGAGCCCGACACAGGGCTCGAACTCACAGACCGCGAGATCATGACCTGAGCCGAAGTCGGTCCCTCAACCGACTGAGCCACCCAGGCGCCCCTCAACTATGTCTTCTTCACATTAATATGTTGAAGCCCTAACTCCAAATGTGACTCTATTTGCAGAAAAGGACTTTTCAGGAAGTAATTAAGATTAAATGAGGTCATAAGGGTAGGGCCTTAATCCAACAGGACTGATGTCCTTGTGAGAAGAGGAAGAAACACCAGGAGTACAAACACACAGGGAAGGCTGTGTGAGGCCCCACCAGGAAGGCTGCCACGGGCAATCCCAGAAGAGAGTTCTCATCAGGCCCAGCTGCAGGGGCCAAAAGCAGCCTGCCCCAAAATGTGCCACTTTGGCATATTGATTATTTTGAACAAAATTTACTTGTAAGAGACAGTCTAATCAATAAAGACACTCAGATCCTCCTCTGTCCTCCTGAAAGCAGAAAAATCTCCCACGTGAAAGATAGCATCCCTGTACCAGGAAGTAAGGAGACATCCTCCCCTAGAGATAGGAAATTCAGAGCCCAGAAGACTGTAAACAACCCTTATTGCTTTGAGCTAATTTACTACCCCAGCCCCAATTCTTTATTTCTTTATTTTTCATATTTATTTATTTTTGAGAGAGAGAGAGAGAGCAGGGGAGGAGCAGAGAGAGAGAGGGACACAGAATTCAAAGCAGGCTCCTTGAGGTCACGGAGTGGGGCTCGAACCCACGAACCGTGAGATCATGACCTGAACTGAAGTCCGAAGCTCAAACAACTGAGCCCCCCAGGCGCCCATACCCCAGCCCAAATTCTGTTTAGAATGTCTTCCTTAATGGATGCTCCCAAAGTTTTCTTTCTCCTCTCAATTCCTCACGGATCGTCTCTGTCTGAACAGTATGAAAACTGCCTGTCCTGGTTATTTCTTTATGTCTCAATGCTATTATTGGGCCTCTATGCGCATGTAATAAAACTCTGGGTGTTTCCCCTATTAATCTGTCCTTTGTAAATTTAATTCTTAGTCCAGCTAGATGAAATGTGGACTAAAAATAATGTCTTCCTCCCCTTCACAACCACACAAGCACCTTAACCTGGGACTTCCAGCCTCCAGGAGTGCCAGAAAATGAATTTCTGTTGGTTAAGCCACCAAGTCTGTGATATTCTGTTATAGGAGCCGGGAGTAGATTTATACAATAACAAAACAAGGGAAGAAACACTTACAACAATCACAGGCTTTGTTTCTGAAATTGATCACATGGTCACAGGTGACGTTTATATCTACTTTCTTTCATTTTCCATTCCATATTCCCTTTGAACCCAACGAGTAGTAAATAAGCAATAGAGATCTAACGTAAGTATAGTGACTATAGACAACAACATTGCATTATACTCGTCAAACTTATCAAGAGACTACAACGTATTCTTTGTGTCCTCAACCAGCACTTCAGCTGGTAATTTTTTTCCTGGTAGTGACTTAAACCTTCATTCCTCAGGGGTCTAAGCCACTAGTGTCCTGCCTAGATTGGGTTATTATAATTTTCTATTGACCTTAACGGTAGGGCATGATCTCTAGACCAGCAGGGCATAGCTCCAGGGGGACTAGAAGCAAAAATTTTGCTTGTGGGTCACTAGAGACAGCAGTAGGGGATATCAGTCCTATTTCTACGCCTTGGATTCCTGGACATGTAAATTCTGGCTGTGAGAAAACAACACCATGTGCTGGATGATTTGGAGCACACACAGCCTAATGGAGGACACTGCCCCAGCCCCGAAAGGTATCACTACCTGGTTGGCACTGTAACTGAGTCTTCCAAAGTCTGTTCCACTATTTTATCAACCCAGCCCCTTTAGGATGATGGGAAACATTGCGAGACCAGTAAATTCCATAAACAGGAGCTCGCTTTGCAACCAAGTGAGCTCCTCAGTCAGAAGCAATGCTGTGTGGATAATGCGTTCTGGAGGTCCACAGATGGTAGTTTGGGCAGAAGCACTGCGCTCAGGGAAGGCAAATTCATACACAGAGTAAGCGTCCGTTTCAAGAAGAACAAAGTGTTCCCTCTTCCAAGGTGGAAGCCATCCAGTGTAATCAACCGGCCGCTAGGCAGATGGCTGATCGCCCACCCCAGGGAATGGCGCCATGTTGGGGATGCAGTATTGGTCTTTGCTACAAGCAGACGGGGCACTCAGCAGTGGAGGTAGCCAGGTCAGTCTCAGGGAGTGAAAGCCCACACGGCTGCGTCTGTACACAACCTCCGTCCCTGTCATCATTTGAGTCCCCACCACACCCTACCTACGGTCTCCTGGACTCCCTGCTGTACTCCAATGGGAGTGAGATCTGCCAAAGATCTTTCCTATTGAAATGTTTATTTTACCTTTATATGAATATTAAGGGGGGGGGCAGCTCTTGGGTGGCTCAGTAGGTTAAGCTTCAGACTCTAGATTTCAGCTCAGGTCATGATCTCACAGTTCCGGAGATTCCTGAGATCAAGCTACGTCAGGCTCTGAGCTGACAGTGTGGAGCTTGCTTGGGATTTTCCCTCCTTCCTTTCCGCTCTCCCTCCCTCTCTCTCTTTTGAAATAAATAAATAAAGTTTAAAAGCAAAAAAAAAAAAAAAGAAAAGAAAGAAAAAAAACAAACAAAAGAAATTCCAATGAAGTGTTACTAAAACACTAACCAGGAGCTCCTGGGTAGCTCAGTCCGTTCAGCGTCCGACTTTGGCTCAGGTCACGATCCCATGATCCCATGATTGGTGAGTTCGAGTCCCATCCGGCTCTGTGCTGACCCCTCAGGGCCTGGAGCCAGCTTCTGATTCTGTCTTCCTCTCTTTCTGCCCCTCCCCCACTCATGCTCTGTCTCCCTCTCTCTCAAAAATAAGCGTAAGTAAAAATCAAAATAACAAAACACTAACCAAATCATTTTACCATAAGCCTAGTACATGCATTTCAAGGTTCCGCTGATAGGAATGTTGTTAAAAATCAGTTTAATCATGAATAACGCTTATATAAAAGGGCACAGGAACACATGTCATTAGATGTGATCCTTGCCCCTAACCCTCCAATTCATGTCACACGAAAGCTGATAATCTGCCAGGCTCCGATCCCCCAGTGACCCCATCCCGATCCCTGGAAGCAAAAAAGATGCCTTGTCACACAACTTTCTGTAAATTGCAATAAAACAAAGCCTAAGGTTTCTTACCTTCCTATAGGAAATGCTCAGTTATTTGATAAATACTAAAACACTTCTAGGAATTCATTTTATGAGTTTGTTTATCAAACACATTTTGCAAGAACTGACCACACAAAAATTCCTGTGGAATTTGGTCCATAAAATTCACTTAAAATGTTTAAAACCTGCAAGAAAACAAGGAAGTAGAAAATCCTTAATCCTAACGTGTTGTAATTACTAAAGGGATATACACACAGACTAAAGCTCTGCTCACAGAAGGCACAAACTATAAAAGGGATATGCTTTTTTGAGGAAAAACAAAGAATTAGCTGATATCCTTCTTTGTTTTGTGGGTACCATAGCTAAGATGAAGTTAGACCCGAATTCATGATCTACTCCTGTGACCAAAAAAATCAAAAATAAAAAATGCAATTGGTCAGGGCGCCTGGGTGGCTCAGTTGGTTAAGCGTCTGACCTTGGCTCAGGTCATGATCTCGTGACTCCTGAGTTGGAGCCCTGCATCGGGCCATGTGCTGACAGCTCAGAGCCTGGAGCCTGCTTCGGATTCTGGGTCTCCCTGTCTCTGTCCTTCCATAGATAGCACTCTGTCTCTGTCTCTCTCTCAAAAATAAACAAACATTTAAAAATTTTTTTTAATTTAATTTGTCTTACTACATACTTTCTAGCCATTAAGAGGTAATTATGAAAGATTAAAACTGCCTTCAAAGGGGGTTGTAATAGCAGCTATCAAAGCAATATTCAAGCATGATTTCAAGGATGGTTTCAGGTTTAGAGTCAGCCTTCTTTGTCAAAAATCTTCACAATTTCCGGGGCGCCTGGGTGGCTCAGTCAGTTGAGCATCTACTTCCGCTCAGGTCATGATCTCATGGTTCATGGATTTGAGCCCACATTGGGTTCTGTGCTGACAGCTCAGAGCCTGGAGCCTGCTTCGGATTCTGTGTCTCCCTCTCTCTCTGCCCATCCCCCCCTCACGCTCTGTCTCTCTTTCTCTTTCTCTAGAAAATAAACGTGAAAAAAAATTATTAAAAAAAATCTTCACAACTCCATCGAAAACTTCATCAACAGACTTAGGGCATCTATTTTCTTTTTTTGTTGTTGTTTTTAAATTTTTATTGATTTATCTTGGGAGACAGAGAGCACGTGTGAGTGGGGGAGGGACAGAGAGAGAGGTAAGAGGCAGGATCCCAAGCAGGCTTTGCACTGTCAGCACAGAGCCCCAATGTGGGGCTTGAACCCATGAATGGAGGAATCACAAGCTAAGTCAAAATCAAGAGTCAGATGCTCAACCGACTGAGTCATCCAGGCCAGAAGCATCTATTTTTTTCAACTTTCCCCATCTCTTCGTATCAGTCAATGATTGGCTTTGTTGACTGAAGATAGGTCTGAATTCTCTGTCCCAGGCTCTCTTTGTTGTCATCGCTTCTACCACTACCCTTTCCCCTCTCAAGACATTGTTCAATACAGATGTCACTATTACAGTCAAAAGACAGAACGAAAGTTCCATCTGCCTGCCTATCCATGGTCTTGTTCCAACCTTAAAGGTTGTCTTGATTCCTTGGAAACCCATCAATCAAGAATCCATTCTTTTGAGCATTGGCAGCCATTGTCTGATCCATTTTCTTCTTTGACAAACTGATGGTTATCTCAACTGGCACAATCTTTCCATCTTTTTTTTTTTTTTAAAGGTTTATTTACCTTTGAGAGACAGAGCACAAGCGGGGGAGAGACAGAGAGGGAGGCACAGAATCTGAAGCTGGCTCCAGGCTCTGAGACATCAGCACAGAGCCCGAAGAGAAACATGAACCCACGAACCGCGAGATCATGACCTGAGCTGACGTCGGACTTTAACCGACTTTACCCAGGTGCCCCACGGTATTTTCATCTTCAATGCACTTTTCAGTGGGTCCACCATCCCCTGAATCTGGGCTCTTACTTTCATCACGAAGTTCTCCTGCAAACAGGTATGTGTGGCTCATTTTCTCTACGATGCACACTGGGTCCCCTTGCCAGTGCTGGGACTGCCCAAGACAAACATGACGAGTGGTTTCCCCACGAAGTGAGGACAGAGGAAAGGCAGCTGGAGGGTCAGCAGTGGGAAGCTAAGGCCCAGGACTTGCCTCAGAGGCTCTCCACACCCCCACAGCTTGGCCCGACCCTGAGCCAGCTGACGCCAGGTATGATGGCATTCTTAACTCATTTCCCTCCAACACAGAAGTCCCTCCTTTGTACTCCTTCTGCCTACCCCATATTCATACCCCAGTTTTATAATCTCTTCACGCACGCATTCGTTCACATGGCTTCTTTTCCATACTACGCTATAAAGTACTTTGGTACAGGAAGCACGCTAACTCATATCTTTTTCCTAGCACTTAACATTTCAGAGATGCTAATAGGTATTTGTTGGGTGAATGAATTCATGGATTCCCTAAAATGTAGCTTGCATAGAGAAAATAATACGAGCTAACACTTACGGAGCACTTCCAAAATACCGCGTCCAAATCTGATCAGTTTGTATTATCTCACTCTTGGTAACTCATAGGAAGGAAACTGAGGCACAGAAATGTGAACCTTGTCACATAGCTAGTGGGTAGAATGGGGATTCAAATTCAGGCTGGTGGGGGCGCCAGGCTGGCTCAGTCAGTTGAGTTGGGTGTGGAGCCTACTTCAGAAAAAAAATTCAGGGGCGCCTGAACCGAATTTCAGTCAGTTAAGCCTCCGACTTAGGCTCAGGTCATGTTCTCATGGTTTGTGGGTTTGAGCCCGTTTTCAGGCTCTGGGCTCTGTGCTGACAGCTCAGAGCCTGGAATTGGCTTAGGATTCTGTGTCTCCCTCTCTCTCTCTGCCCCTCCCCTGCTCTCTCCTCTCTCTCTCTCTCTCAAAAATAAACATTTTTAAATTTTTTTTAAAAATTCAGGCTGTCTTACCTTATATCTAAAACACAAAAGAAGTTGACAAAGGTCTGAGAGACATTGGATTTTGAGATTCTGAGCCTTTAACAAAAATGCAAGCCGGCCTCCTGGGGTGCTAGAAGGCTTCTGTCTTCATTTGGGTGGTTGTAACTTGATCTGCATACATAAGTAAAAAAAATTCACCAAGCCGTACAACTTGAGATTTGTTCATTCTATGCAAGTAATTTCTCAGTATTAATTAAAAAAAAAAGAAAAGAAAAGAAAAAGCTTTGTTTCATCTTGCCCTAACCCTTTCTAGTGCATTCGGCAAATGCTTCTTTAAATGCTTCCTTAAAATTTGAATTCCTTTTTCAACATCAAACTAGTTGCCTTACCCTTGAACTCGTTTTTCACAATTAAACTTACTCCTGGAAGGCAGGATGCTCTTGTTACCTCTTCCTCTAGTCCTTTTATAATATTAGAATACTCTGGTATCCAGAGATATTCTATGTAAAATATTTAGATGTGGTATTTTGAGAGTCAACTCTAATCCCACTACCAGCAAATTGGAGCAACTAGTAAGGTGTTAGATTTTTCCCTTTATTCTCCCCCCAGTCCCTCCCACCACCTACTTTTTCCAAGTTCTTCTTCTTCCTCATTCTCTCACACCTACTGAGAAATCCAGAAGCCCACTTCTCTTCCGGGCTTGTTCCAGAGCAATTTTATACTTGGAAAATTTTTGCTGGACATCCTTGGGTATGTCTCCTCTCCCTGGGGGCTAGCCCCGCTAGGGACGAGAAAGGATTCCCTTTTTACATTGAGTCAAGATCCCCTGAGGGTAGGGTGGGAAACAGGGAGTAGCCTCGATATCCGTAGTGTGGCTCAGGGTCAAGGCTCTTTGCCAATTCAGTTTACCCTTGAGAGGTCTCCACAGGGACACCTTAGAATTCGCTACACCTAGGAATTCAGTTCTTAAATATTAAAAGCCTTTAGTTAGAGTAAACTCTGACAAATGCAAAACAGAGCCACAGGGAAGAAGATGGTTGGGGGGGGGGGGATTTTTTTTTTTTTTTTGAGAGTTCTTGTAATTCTCCAGTTTTCTGAATATCAGTGTTTTAACCACATGAGCTGATTCATTAATTCAATACAGATGTATTGAAGGGATCCTGGGTGGCTCAGTTGGCTCCGACTTCGACTCAGTTCAAGTTCTCAGTTCGTGAGGTCGAGCCCTGCATTGCCCGGCGTTGGGTTTGCCTCTGTGAAGTAGACCCGGCGTCAGATCTGTCCCCCTCTTTCTCTGTCCCTCCCCAGCTTTCTCTCCCTCTCTCTCTCTCTCTCAAAACTAAACATTAAAAAAAAAAAGATTTAAGACCATATGTATTGAGATTTTTTTCCTACTGCTACGCACTGTATTCTAGAGCACTGGTTCTCAAACTACTGGATGCACAAGAATTACAGACTCCTGAAAAACAGATTCTTGGGGGACCTGGGTGGCTCAGTAAGTTAAGCGTCGGACTCTTGATTTCGGCTCAAGTCTTGACCCCACAGTTCCGTGAGATGGAGCCCATGTCCGGCTCAGTGCCGACAGCGCCCAGAGCCTGCTTGGGATTCTGTCTCTCTCTCTCTTTCTGTCCCTCCCTCGACTAGTGTGCACACACACTCTCTCAAAATAAACACACACTAAAAATAAAATAAAATAAAATAAAATAAAAGCCAGATTCTTGGGTCCCACTCCCTGAGATGCTGACTCAGTAGGTCTGGGATAACACCGAGCCCATGATTTTGACTTTTTCTTTTAATTTTTTTTTTAATGTTTATTTATTTTTGACAGAGGGAGAGACAGAGCATGAGCAGGGGAGGGGCAGAGGGAGAGGGAGACACAGAATCCCGAGTCCGAAGCAGGTTCCAAGCTCTGAGCTGTCAGCACAGAGCCTGACGTGCGGCGTGAACTCACGAACCGTGAGATCATGACCTGAGCCGAAGCCGGACGCTCAACCCACTGAGCCACCCGGGCGCCCCAATGATTTTGACGACTTCTTTTTTTTTTTTTTTTTTTTTAAGTTTATTTATTTTTGAGACCGAGAGAGACAGAGCATGAACAGGGGAGGGGCAGAGAGAGAGGGAGGCAGGCTCCAGGCTCGGAGCCATCAGCACAGTCGGGCTTGAACCCACGGACCGCGAGATCGTGACCTGAGCCGAAGTCGGACGCTCAAACGACTGAGCCACCCAGGCGCCCCTGATTTTGACTTCTAACAAGTGCTTAGGTGATGCTGATGTTGCCAGAAAGGACTATACTTGGAGTAGCATTGCATTAGGTTCTAGAAATAAACCAGGCCCTTAAGGAGTTATTATTCCCGCCAGTTATTATTATTCCAAACATAAAAACTAACAACTAAAATGCAGTGACCACTGCTGTGGGAAGATTGAGGTACAGAAGAGGGACATCTAATTCACCCAGAGAAGGCGACTGTGGAAGGTGATGCCCGATCTGTGTCTTAAAAGATAACCAAGGAAGAGGTGCCTGGGTGGCTCCGTCAGTTAAGCCTCTGACTTTGGTTCAGGCCGTCATCTCATGGTTCATGAGTTCGAGCCCCATGTCCGTCTCTGTGCTGACAGCCCTGAGCCTGGAGCCTGCTTTGGCTTCTGTGTCTGTCCCTCTCCTGCTCACTCTCTTTCTCTCAAAAATAAATAAACATTAAAAACTATTTTTAATTAAAAAAAAAAAAAAAGGTAAGGCAGAAAAAAAAAAAAGCTTAAGAAAAAAAACCTAAAAACACGAACCAAACAAAGAGCCGGAGGGAAGCATTCAGGGTGGAGGGGATTGCTTGGGTAGAACAATTTGCCAAGGCTTGGAACTGGCTGAGAGGCAGGCAGTGATGACTGCGTGCTTCCTTAGCCAACACTTAAGCAGAGGGACAGTAAGGCTGAATGGAAAGTAAATCACCCTGGCACAGAGTTGGTTCGGCGTGTGGAAGGTTCACTGGAGGCGGACAGATATGGGGGCAAGAGACGGTGCTTGGACAAGGGTCAAGTGAGGCCATTAAGATGGCTGCCTGAATAAGTGACCTGACATAGTTATTGACTGACTGAATAGAAGTTTGGGTGGTGGAAAAAGGAGTCAGTGATATCTCACCTATTTTGTAGGGTGAAATTTTTTTTAAGATTGGGGGTGGGGGGCAGCCCTGCGTGCCTATGTCGGTTGAAGGGCCGATTCTTTTTTTTTTTTCTTTCCACGTTTATTTATTTTTGGGGCAGAGAGAGACAGAGCATGAACGGGGGAGGGGCAGAGAGAGAGGGAGACACAGAATCGGAAACAGGCTCCAGGCTCTGAGCCATCAGCCCAGAGCCCGACGCGGGGCTCGTACTCACGGACCGCGAGATCGTGACCTGGCTGAAGTCGGACGCTTAACCGACTGCGCCACCCAGGCGCCCCCCGAAGGGCCGATTCTTGATCCTAAGGTTTGGTTTGTGAGATCCTGCATTGGGCTCTGTGCTGACAGTGGGGAGCCTGCTTGGGGTTCTCTCTGCCCCTCCCCTGGTCAAGCTCATGCTCTCTCTCAAAAATAAATAAACTTTTTTTTTTTAAGGATGTTAATTTTTAAGTAATCTCTCCATCCTACATGGGGCTCAAACTTACAACCCTGAGATCAAGAGTCACGTGCTCTAGCGGCTGAGCCAGCTAGGTGCCCCTACTGGGTGAATTTTTACAGAACTTTGAAACTTGTGCTCACGTAAAGTCACTGGATGAAATAAAGTGGCCATGAATTACTTGACGTGGATGACAGATATATTATCAAGGTTTATCATATTATCCACCATGTAAGTGTGAAGTTTTTCGGGGAGCCTGAGTGGCTCAGTCACTTAAGTGTCTGACTTCGGCTCAGGTCATGATTTCGCGGTCTGTGAGTTCGAGCCCCACAGCGGGCTCTGTACTGACAGCTCAGAGCCTGGAGCCTGCATCAGATTCTATGTCTCCCTCTCTCTCTGCCCCTCCCCTGCTCTCTCTCTCTCTCTCTCTCTCTCTTAAAAATAAATAAAAAACATTTTTTAAAAAAGTGTGAAGTTTTTCATAGTAAGTTTCTTTTAGGGGAAAAAAGTGTGGTTTTGCTCTCCTAGCTATCTCTAAACCAGCAGCTTTGGTGGTGTGGTTCATCCTGATAACACAGGTAAATTGAGGGTCATCTATCTCCCAGAGGATCCAGAAAGACAGATTGTTTGTTGCAAATCAAGGTTGAGTCTTTTAGAAGAGCTTCAGGCTCACTGAATACAGTTTAGGAGACTTGAGGCCAAGAGCATTGTTGCTTTTTAAAGATTATTAATTGAAATGCAGCTTAATATTTAAATATAAGGAAATGCCTCCTGCCCTCCATTTGCTTACAAAGCCCTGGGTCTCCTTTAAACCCATTCCTTCATCAACAAATAATGACTGAATATCTATTATTTTCCTGGTACTTTTCTAGATAGTACTTCTCAAAACAATGGCATACTAAAGGATCACCTGGAGAACTTTTTAAACAGATTCCCAGTCCCCTCCACCACAGATTCCTATTCTGGAGTTCTAAGCCCACCCATTTGTGTCCCTAACAAGCTCACAAGTGATGCTGATGAGGACAGCCGCACTCTTCTAGGGCTGGAATACTACATGGAACAAAACTGGCAAAAATTCAAATAACTGCCCTCACATAGCTTATATTTTTATTTTTTAAGATTAAAAAAAAAACTTTTTGTTTTTTACATTTTTTTTAAGTTTAGTTATTTTGAGACAGAAAGAGAGAGAACCAGCAGGGGAGGGGCAGAGAGAGAGGGGGACAGAGAGAGGAGGAGAGGATCTGAAGCAGCTCCAATGCTGACCGCACAGAGCCCGGTGTGGGGCTCGAACCCACAAACCGTGAGATCATGACCTGAGCCAAAGCCAGACGCTTAGCTGACTGAGCCACCCAGGCGCCGTATTTTTAAGATTTTTAAAAAGTTTTTATTTATATTCAAGTGATCTCTATGCCCAACATGGGGCTCAAACTCACAACACCAAGATCAAGAGTCACATGCTCCTCCCAACTGAGCCAGCCAAGGGCCCCATCACGTAGTTATATTTTAACAATGTTTTAGAATTTTTTTTTTTATTTTACTCATCTCTACACACAACGTGGGGCTTGAACCCATGACCCTGAGATCAAGAGTCACACGCTCTTCTGACTGAGCCAGCCAAGTACCCCTTAGCTTATATTTTAGTTGTAGGGAAATAGAAGATGATAGACAGATGAGGATAGAGCAAACGTATATTGTGTCAGATGGTGACAGGAGGTCTGAAGAAAAAGCAGGTGGAGGGGCGCCTGGTTGGCTCCGTCGGTTGAGCGGTTGAGCCTCTGACTTCAGCTCAGGTCATGATCTCCGAGGTCTGTGAGTTTGAGCCCGGCGTCAGGCTCTGTGCTGACAGCTCGGAGCCTGGAGCCTACTTCAAATTCTGTGTCTCCTTCTCTCTCTGCCCCTCCCCCACTCATGCTCTGTCTCCATCTCTGTCTCTCTCTCTGTCAAAAATAAATAAACATTAGGGGCGCCTGGGTGGCTCAGTCGGTTGGGCGGCCGACTTCGGCTCAGGTCACGATCTCGCGGTCTGTGAGTTTGAGCCCCGCGTCGGGCTCTGGGCTGATGGCTCAGAGCCTGGAGCCTGTTTCCGATTCTGTGTCTCTCTCTCTCTCTGTCCCTCCCCCGTTCATGCTCTGTCTCAAAAATAAATAAACGTTAAAAAAAAATTTTTTTTAAATAAACATTAAAAATAATAATAGTGAAAAAAAAAAAGAAACACCAAGTGGAAAATGATAGGGAGTGCGGGACATTTTTGAGAAGGTAATGTTAAGGATGTAAAGGAGTGGAGAGATCAAGCTGCTTAGATTTCTAGGGGAAGAACCAATCGGGAGAGATAAAAATGATAGCAAAAGCCCTGATTCTGGAGATTTCCTGGCTTGTTCCAGGATCAGTTAGGAGGCCAGCTAGGAGGGTGGAGAACACAAGGTGACAGGACAGAGTCTTACAAGGCCAGAAGAGGTTCACCTTAATCCAAGACTTCAATTTGTGACTGTAAATGTGATAACACCGAACGGGGATTTTAAGCAAAGGAATAGCTTGATATGACCTGTCTTTTTTTTTTTTTTTTTTTTTATTTTTTTTTTTTAACGTTTATTTATTTTTTTGGGACAGAGAGAGGCAGAGCATGAACGGGGGGGGGGCAGAGAGAGAGGGAGACACAGAATCGGAAACAGGCTCCAGGCTCTGAGCCATCAGCCCAGAGCCCGACGCGGGGCTCGAACTCACGGACCGCGAGATCGTGACCTGGCTGAAGTCGGACGCTTAACCTTGACTGCGCCACCCAGGCGCCCCTAATATGACCTGTCTTAACAAAAATTCATTCTGGACAATATGTTGAAGACTAGACAATAGGAAGGCTAGGGTGCAAACATAGAGACCAGTTGGGAAGCTATTGGAATCATCCAAGGGACAGATGGTGGTTTGGATAGACTGGTAACCTGGGAGATACTTTAGAAAAGGTCAAATGCAGCTTGGACACGCGTAATTTCAAGCCCCTGGCTCTCTTGTGACACAGGCAATAACCAATAAATACATGTTCTTTAAAAGAACATAACCATGGGGCACCTTGGGTAGCTAAGACTGTTAAGCATCAGACTCTTGATTCCAACTCGGGTCACGATCTCAGGGTTTGTGAGTTCAAGCCCCATCATGGGCTATAAAGTAAATAAAAATAACAAATACATAAAAATAAAATAAATAACCATTTCTTGCTGCTCTGCTGGCTCTCTAAGCCCTGGCCCATGTGATGATCAAAATTCACTCCCACAGGGGCGCCTGAGCGGCTCAGTTGGTTTAGCATCTGACTCGGGCTCAGGTCACGATCTCATGGTTGTGGCTTGTGACTTTGCGCCCCGACATGGGGCTCGCTGCTGTCAGCACAGAACCCCCCTTCGCCTGCGTCTGATCCTCTGCCTCCCTCTCTCTCTGCCCCCCCCCCCACGCCCTCCTGCTCTCTCTCTCTCTCCCTCTGTCCCTCAAAAATAAACAAACATTAAAAAAAAAATACGCCAACCATTGAAGAAAGAAACACTGGAAGACACAAAAATTAAAAGAAAGAAGCCATTGGGTTCTACCTGTGTTTTGAAGGCACCATCAACAAAGATGGCCTCAAGGTTTTGGCCTGAACAAGTGAAAAGATGGAATTGTTATACACTGAGACGGAGACCGTAGGAGGAGCCTGTCTAAAGAGGAATATTGGGAGTCTGGTTTTTGAAATATGAATTTTGTGACGCCTTATAGAAACCCCAGTGGGGATGTCAGGTAGGCAGTTGAATAGATGAGATTGAGTTTGGGGACTAGGTCTAGGATAAAGAGGTACATTTGAAGGTCAGAGGCATATAGATGGTATTGAAAGTAATAAGACAGGATAATATGACCACCATAGTGAGTCAAGATAGAAAAGAGGTTTGAGAACTAAGCTTTGGTACCCTCTAACCTTTAGATGAAAGGAGATGAGAAGAATCAGAAAGGAGACAGAGAGAAGAACCATCAGGCCATTAGGTAGAACACCAACAGAGCATAAACTAAAGAAAGATTTAAGTCAAAACTTACAGTTTCTTGGGGCGGCTGGGGGGCTCAGTCAGTTAGGAGTCCCATTTCGGCTCAGGTCATGATCTCTCGGGCGCGTGAGTTTGAGCCCCCACTGGGCTCATTTCTGTCAGCCTGTCAGCACGAAGATCCTCTGTCCCCCTCTCTCTCTGCCCCTCCCCTGCTTGCATTCTCCCCAAAATAAATAAATATATTTAAAAAAAATTTTTTTACTACTTGTGGTCACTTCATTACCTGTCAGGTCTCTTGTCCGTATTTTCCAATGACCCCTTATTTTCTCTAAAATAATAATAATTCTTCCTAATCATCCATTATTTTTCTAAAATAATAATGATTCTTTGCCAAAAGTGTTCATTTTCTAGAATTCCCTCCCCTATTCTCTCAACAATTTTCCATCTCGGTTCAACAGAAAATCCTCCAAGAAGGCTTTGCGGATTCCCCTCCCCAACCACACCTTCTCTTGTTTGGGCCCCCTTAGCAGCCAGTACATACATCGTTTGGGGATTTATTTTTCTTTTCTTTTTTTTTTTTTCAACGTTTATTTTATTTTTGGGACAGAGAGAGACAGAGCATGAACGGGGGAGGGGCAGAGAGAGAGGGAGACACAGAATCGGAAACAGGCTCCAGGCTCTGAGCCATCAGCCCAGAGCCTGACGCGGGGCTCGAACTCATGGACCGCGAGATGGTGACCTGGCTGAAGTCGGACGCTTAACCGACTGCGCCACCCAGGCGCCCCTTATTTTTCTTTTCAATACTCATCCCAGGACATTCTTTTTTTTTCTTTTTTCTTTTCTTTTCTTTTTTTTTTTTTTTTTTTGGTCTGTTTTGATCTACTCTACAAAACTATTACCTCCTCAAAATTAAGATGATGTTTAATTATTTCTTTTCTCTCTAGCACATGATAGGCACTCATGCATTATTAGTTGAATAAGAAGTAAGTAAATACATACACCCGTATGTACAGAGCCCGACGCGGGGCTCGAACTCGTGGACCACAAGATCATCTGTACGTATGTAGGCAAGAAACAGTTACTTATAGAATGGGTTTATTAGCCAGAGTGAAAGAACGTAAAGAGAAAATAGGAACAGAAACACACGTGAGAATTAAGTGAAAAGAAAACAGGTGAATGCCTATCAGTTTGGATACACCCAAGTCAACTCAAATGGACAATGGGTGCAGGGTAAAAACAATGATCCATCAATAATAAATCCGACGATCCCGTCCGTGAGAAATTAATTCCATGTTTGATGTATACATTACACTGAGGAGCAGTGAAGTCAATATTCATCCTCCTGATGATTGCCACTTCCTCTTTTTCGTGACAGATCAGCAAAAATCTGGTGCAAAGTTGGGACACCTGTGCTCTGAAAGGATTACGTCACCCAACGTGCGCTTCCTACCTTTAAAGTGAGGAATAAATCTTGTCTGAAAAATACTTTTCATTTTTAGCTCTTTTTTTTTTTCAGCTCTTTCCCAGAGGGCGGTCCTAGGAAAACAAAACCTAAAATCACGTTTGCATTTGCAGCCCTGGACTCTAGCGCATTGTAACACACCCCTCCTCCACCCACGCAGCCCACCCCTACAATTCCTAGGTCTCCAACACCCACCTGAGCAAGCTCAACCTTATTCAAATTGCTTTCCTGGGCAAAGAATGTAGTTAAGTTTGCCTTCTAGCTACCAGCCCCCTTCCCTTTGGTCTTTCTCTCCGGAGGCTCCGACCCTAGATACAATAAGACGCAGATGGGGGAGGGGTGACTTCAGCCAGGCTTTCATGCAAAGATCCCAGTCAGCAAAGAACAAAGCTTCTGGTACCTGCAGTTTAGAGAGCTGTGGGCAAAGTAAGGCGTCTGGCGGCCTTGACTGTACTCATTTACCAACTGTGCGAATTGAGAGGCAGGAAGTCAAGTTTTCCGCGTCTTTTTTTTTTTTTTTTTAACCTTCATTTATTTTTGAGACAAAGAGAGAGCATGAACGGGGGAGGGTCAAAGAGAGAGAGACACAGAATCTGAAACAGGCTCCAGGCTCTGAGCTGTCAGCACAGAGCCCGACGCGGGGCTCGAACTCGTGGACCACAAGATCACGACCTGAGCTGAAGTCGGAGGCTCAACCGACTGAGCCACCCAGGCGCCCCTTCCGCGTCTTAATTTACTTTTCTCCCGGTTTTATTGAGATGTAATTGACTTATGACATTGTATTAGTTTAAGGCGCACAGCATAATGAACTGATGTAGGATATGTTGCAAAATGATTACCACAATAAGTTTAGTACACATCCAACATTACATTCCCTTGATTAAAATAAATCATATTCTATGGGGCCACCTGGGTGGCTTAATCGGTTAAGCATCGGACTTCGGCTCAGGTCATGATCTCACAGTTCGTGAGTTTGAGCCACATTGGACTCTGTGCTGACAGCTCAGAGCCTGGAGCCTGCTTCGGATTCTGTGTCTCCCTCTCTCTCTGCCCGTCCCCACTCATGCTGTGTCTCTCAAAGATAAATAAAAAAACATTTTAAAAAGTATAAAAAAAATCATATTCTATTTGTAATGAGACAGAGACTGTCTGCCTGAGCACACTGTATTTCCACCCATCTTTTCCTTGATGTTCCTGTTTGTATTCTTTTCCCCTCCAGCAGGACGGTCTGAGAAGACAAAGAAAAGATTACATAGAATTTATCTCCATGCTTTGGTCCCAGCAGTACTCCTATGCTCACGAATTGGCATCCTCAAGTTATGAGCAAAACTCTCTTTGCATGGAAGCAAAGCCAGCAGCTCTAGGTGGAGACCCAAGTAGCAGAGAATGTGACAGGTGTAATCAGCTTGCAGCTCAGAAAAATATGTAATTGGAATTTGCTAAGGGTTTACTTTTAGGGGTGGGAGATTGGAAAAGAGGAAGAAATGTTAGGCTTCGCCAATATTAATGTTTTTAATGTCTATTTTTATTTTTGAGAGAGAGAGAGAGAGACCGTGCAAGTGGGGGAAGGGCGCAGAGAGAGGGAGACACAGAATCCGAAGCAGGCTCCAGGCTCCAAACTGTCAGCACAGAGCCTGACGCCGGGCTTGAATTCATGAACCTTGAGATCTTGACCTGAGCCAGTTGGAAGCTTAGCCAACTGAGCCACCCAGGTGCCTCAGGTTTCTTTAATATTGAATTCGGGAGTGGGGAGGAGAATTGAAAGCTGCAGACTGTTATCTTTGTCTATAAATATGTACTGCTAAAACCGAACCCTAAAAACTGCTCCTTTGGAAAATTGACTGAAAACAAAGAAAAAAAACCTGAAACCGGGGATGGAGTAAGATTGCAGGACATGACAGAATTGCCGGGCCAGGGAAGGAAAAGCTAATGTAAAAAAGAGCCAGAGAAGGAAAAAGAGGCCGACTTCGGCTCAGGTCATGATCTCCCCGTTCAGGAGTTCGAGCCCCGCGTCGGGCTCTGTGCTGATAGCTCAGAGCCTGGAGCCTGCTTTGGATTCTGTGTCTCCCTCTGTCTCTGCCCCTTCCCTACTCACGCTCTGTCTCTCTCTATATCGCAAAGATAAGTAAACGTTAAAAAAAAAAAAAAAAGAAGAGACGGGAGGTCCAACACAGATTCTAAAAGAAACTTGTCGCAAATGTGTTGGCAAATCCATTCACAGGAATATCATTTGCTGGAGGATGTTCTTCTCTACCTTCCTCTTTTCAGTTGGGTTGGTTTACAGATCAATAAATTTCATTATTTTAGATCTAGGAACGTCCCAGATGAAATAAGGAAGGACTGTTCTCAATCTATCATGTTGTTCGCTGCATGAAAATAATAAACACAACAAAAAGGTAATTTCTTTTTTTTTTTAATTTTTTTTTTCAACGTTTATTTATTTTTGGGACAGAGAGAGACAGAGCATGAACGGGGGAGGGGCAGAGAGAGAGGGAGACACAGAATCGGAAACAGGCTCCAGGCTCTGAGCCATCAGCCCAGAGCCCGACGTGGGGCTCGAACTCACGGATCGCGAGATCGTGACCTGGCTGAAGTCGGACGCTTAACCGACTGCGCCACCCAGGCGCCCCACAAAAAGGTAATTTCAAACTTGGAGCTCATGAGCATAGGATAAAGACAGAATTCCTATTAATAGCCCCCATTTGTAGATCGCTGAGTGTCCAATATTATGAGGATTTAGCACTTTATTTCCTCTAATTTTTATAGCAACACAGACAAGGTACAGATGAGGAAACCGAGTCAAGATTCTATCCAGCCACGCATGTCTAAAAACTACTGAAAATTTTTCCATACTGGTGGCGAATGCATTAATTACCTACGAGGCACCAAAGTCAGCTACAGATCAGCAGGCCACAGGTCCCCTCCTCTGGCTTTTGTTAAAGGAGACAACAGTCCTGGGGCAAAGACAAGCCTGTCTCTCGACAGCTAAAAAACAAGAGGAGGGAGTTGAAAACAAGTACTATTTTTAACATCCACTGACGCCTTAGCAACATACAATGTGCGTCTTATTGTGACCTTTGGGGGACTCAGGAGGAAAATAGAGCTATGTGGTTGGAGCTTCTGCCATAACCAACTCGATGTTGAGACCCTACGGGGCCTTAGATCAAGATATTAACTGCCCGAGTGGAAGATTCAATCGTCTGAGGTGCCTCAAGTGCATCTTTGATTTTAAAAGACGCAAACGTGGTGAACCCAGAAATATTTAATTGCCGGGTTTACTTTTGCTCCTAGGTCCCGTGGCCCCAGTTTACCCATTCCCCACCCAGTCTGGACTACCCGGCAGCTACCTTTTGCATGACAATGGCCTTGGTGAGACTGGCAGACAGGATTAACCGAGAATTCTCGAGGGTGTGTGTGGGCGTGGGGCTGTCGGGAGGGGCGGGTCTAAGGATGGGCGAGCTTTCCTTATAAATCCAGAGCCTCCAGAATCTTCACCTTTTGCTAAATTGGGTTGGTTGGTGCTTGGCCCTTTCGGTGGTGACGCCACTGCATCCTGTCTTTCTGATACTCTTACATCTGGAGATCTTCAGATTTCTCTTTTAAGTTCTTCCACCTAGACACGTAAGCCTGCATCTCCCTCTTTTTTTTTCTCTCTTCCCTCCACTCGGCAACATGAATACGGATCCAGCTCAGCCCCAATGCCCGCCTTGCCCCGAAGCGCCCGATTCTAGGGACTCTTCTCCAGTGCCTGAGATTGATGGGCCTGAAGAAAATTATGCACCCTTGCAAATGTCATCTGCTGAGACCCCCCACACGGAGACCGGTAAGAGAAAATTAATCCTTGAAAGGCTGATTACCTTGAGGGAGAGTGAAATCTGAGGAGGGGAAGGGTCATTCGTTTTGCTCTTGAGCAATTACAGCCCATTCATGAAAGCAGCTGTCCTCTATTAAGCCTCTCGACACCTGTCCCAGTTGTAACTTGGTGGGTGCGTGCCCTTTCACCCAGGTCCCAGGTGTCAGGTAAGCGACAAGGGCCGCAGGACGCTGGCATTTCAATGGCTCCCTGGATAATTGAGGCATTAGGTGCATAGGCCCTGTGGAAACACAAATGTGTTGTGAAAAATGAGTTGATATATACATCTTAACAGACTGGGTGCTGAGCACATAGTAACAGTAAATGTTACTATTAAGTCAGAAGTGCTAACATCACAGCTAGGGGTAGGGGATGCCGTGAGCATCACCGTTTTGATTTGCCGGGTTTTCAAGGAGTTCCAGAAATGGCGTGGCTAATTATGAATCGCGCCTTGTTGAAAAGTTCCACCTTCGTACAACAGCGGCAGTGCCTCTCCTGCCTCTTTGGCTCCGTGGGTGTTAACTGGGGCAGCTCCGAATTTCTGAGAGCCTGCTATGCTCAGGTCCCCTACATCCTGAGGAAATGTCCACCCCATTTTATGGTAGAAGATCCCAGAAGGTTTAACCTGCTGACATTCAGGGGCGAGAGCCCAAATTTGAAACCCAGGTTGGCTTCCACATGGTAATCGCAGGGGTGGGGGATGATCAGTTTGCTGTGAAGTCCGCACCGCTTTTTTGTGAATCAATTCGGCAGTAATTGTTAAAAATGAAAACGTAAACGAATGTTTACCCGAGAAAAACCACTTTTAAGATTCATGGTAAAAATAATCGTTTAAACATTGTTTACATGATTACCCCTAAAACCAAGCTGTTGGAGAAGGACTAAGAAACTGCTTTATTGGATTGTTGGATTTTAATGTTCCCCGGTTTTCCTAAACTTCATGTCGATGCCCTTTTATAATTCCGAACATTGAAAATACAGCGCTGGATTGTGAGAAATGGCTCGGGAATGAGCAAGTGGGCGTGTCCTCAGCAAGCCAAGTGCAAGTTTATAGAGACCGGTTTTTTTAGGAGATGCCCCCACTGAAGTCCTTGGTCTCGCCCACTTACAAGAAGCACAAGATTGTGAATTTTTGCCTCGTAAAGGCTGTCTCTTTATTCCATGACTAGGGTAGACATTAAAGAGTTTAAACGGCTACTGAATCTAGGCAATATAATATTTTTTAGTTTTTTTTGGAGGGGAGGAATCACGCACGTGAGCGGGGGGGGGGGGGGGGGCAGACAGAGATGGAGACAAATGGTCCAAAGCGGACTCTGCTGACCGCAGAGAGCCCAATGCGGGCCTGTCGAACCCACCAACCTGGAGATCAGGACCGGAGCTGAAGTCAGACACTTAACCGACTTGAGCCACCCAGGCGCCCCTAAACTGTGGATTTTAAAGGGTCCCCAGAAACTGATCCTACAGTATTAAATATGATGTAGGGGATGATCAACTTTACAAAACGAAGTTAGGAAGGGACATGATAGGGGCGGTGGGGGGAGGGGACTCCAGTGATCATTCCCACTTTTCTGAACAGTCACAGCATGGACTCTTGAGCATCGATTTGCAGTAGAAAGCTTTTGTCAACGAGGTTTGAGGAGCACCTGGCTGGCTCGGTCAGTGGAGCATGTGACTCTTGATCTCAAGGTTGTGAGTTCGAGCCCCATGTTGGCCATAGGGATTACTTAAAAATAAAATCTTGGGCCACCTGGGTGGCTGAGTTGGTTAAGTGTCCCATTTCGGCTCAGTTCCTGAATTGCCCCCCCCCCCCCCCCCCCCCCGCGTGTTGGGCTCCCGCAGAGCCCACTTGGGATCCTTGTCCTCTTTTTCTGCTCCTCCCCCGCTCTTTCTCTCCCAAATGCGCATGCTCTGCTCTGTCAAAAATAAACAAACATTAAAAAGTAAAGTCTTTAAAAAAAAAAAAAGTTGAGTCCCACTCTGCTTCCCAACTAGTAAGCCATTGGCCATGTCCCTTGGTTGTAAGATGGCAGGGACTAGTAGGTTATTGGATTGGCATCCTACAAAGATCAGCGAAGTGTTCGGGGGTCACTCATTTCTTGAGTTGAAAATGACCACCATTATCACCTCTAAGTTTTTACCTACTACCTGAGGTTGAGGGCTCTCAAAAAATGCTTTGACAACCACAGGTTTGCGAATGTAATTTGCTCTTTGAAAGGTTTTAGAGAAAAGTGTTGTTTTATTCCCAACAGTCTCTCCTCTTCCTTCCTGCATGGATCTACTTGTTCAGGACAGCCCCGATTCTTCTACCAGCCCCAGAGTAAAAGTGCTGCCCACTTCTGCAGAGGAGATCACCGCGAAGAAGGACGATCCAGCTCAGGGCAAGAAACAGAAGATCAGAACCGTCTTCTCTCAGACCCAGCTATATGTACTCAATGATAGATTTCAGAGACAGAAATACCTCAGTCTCCAGCAGATGCAAGAACTTTCCAACATTCTGAACCTTAGCTATAAGCAGGTAGAGTTTGCCTACTTGTCCTTGCAGCGCGAAATAAAAAACCCAATTTGCAGATGAGCATTTCCTAACATCTGTGTGTGCATCTGTAGGCTTAGGTACAGCCTACAGATAATTTTCATATGAGAGTAGGATCTTTGCAATGTTTCATGACCATTTTTTTTTTTATTTTTTTTTTTAACGTTTATTTATTTTTGAGACAGAGAGAGACAGAGCATGAACGGGGGAGGGTCAGAGAGAGAGGGAGACACAGAATCGGAAACAGGCTCCAGGTTCTGAGCTGTCAGCACAGAGCCCGACGCGGGGCTCGAATCGTGAGATCTCCCAAATCGTGAGATCATGACCTGAGCCGAAGTCCCCGCTCAGCCGACTGAGCCACCCAGGCGCCCCCCGTGACCATTTTTTTAACGTTGTAATGTGTTAATATGCCATGGTTTATTTAACCACTCTTCCCTGTTGCACAAGCCAAAATCGTGAAAATGTTGCCGATTTTTCCTTAATCAAAGGAGATGCATGTATTCCCATCTTCCAGGTTAGGAGAGTCCCTAACCAACACTGCTCCTCATTAAAATAAAACTGGAATCTCTTGTTTGTGTGCATTTCATTACTAGCAAGGTTAATCATTTTCCATATTCTTGCATATTTTGCAGTCAGACAGATATTGTATGGTTTTCTGTCACTGGTGCCATACTTAGTCTAAGTATATAAGTACTTCTGGTCCTCCTTAATGTCATTTTCTACCTTATACTTTACAAATCACCTGGAAATTTAAGCTTCTTGGATGCTTAAATAGATTTGATATTTTCCAAATAGTTGTCCTTGTGGTATATTTCATATTTCTTGAGTTGAAATGGCCACCATTATCACGTTAAATGGAAGTGTGCTTATGGGGGAGCCTTTATTGCAGACAAAGTACCTTTAGCTGACTACTGGCGTGGGTAAACTACGAAAAGGGAGATAGGTAGACATTTAATGTGAACGTTCTAGAATAGATAGGCAGTGGTTTTTCTCAAACTGGTTCGGTTTATTAAAAAGCAGCCAACTGACTTCAGGGGCTGTGACATTCATTCATAGAGAATGGTGTCAAGATTTCAGAAAGGACTCTAGAAGTTTGTTTTCTGAGCTTTAAATAGTTGTAGTTGCGGACGGGGTGGGGGGTGGGGAGGGGAATTGTTAACAATATTCTTTGATCCCTACTACATCCACATTACTGGTGTTTTATGTTTTCCTGTTTTCCTGTCACCTTTTTCTTTGTAGGTTAAGACCTGGTTCCAGAACCAGAGAATGAAATGTAAGAGGTGGCAAAAAAACAACTGGCCAAAGAATAACAACACTGTGTCTCAGGTAACAGGAAACGTATTTTCCTCCTCTTTTTTTTTTCAAGTAGGCTCCATGCCCAGCGTGGGGCTTGAACTCACGACCCTGAGATCAAGAGTAGCATGCTCTACTGACTGAGCCAGCCAGGCATGCCTCTGCTTTCTTTTCCATGGCTTTTTCGTTTTGGTCCTTGCTAACTCGTTAGAACCCCGGCTGCAGACCATCCTGATTTTCTTTCTAGCCTTTCCGTTGATCTACCATTCTCTTTCAGAACAGCTCTGCAAATCCAGAATACCCAGGCTTCTATTCCTATCACCAGGGATACCTGATGAACACTTCCGGAAACCTTCCAATTTGGGGCAACCAGACCTGGAACAGCCAGTCGTGGAGCAACCAGACCTGGAACAGCCAGTCGTGGAGCAACCAGACCTGGAACAGCCAGTCATGGAGCAACCAGACCTGGAACAGTCAGACCTGGTGCCCCCAAGCCTGGAATGGCCAGGCCTGGAACAGTCAGCTGCACAACTGTGGAGAGGAATCCCCGCAGCCCCAGATACAGTTACAGCAAAATTCTGTCAGCGATTTGCAGTCCATCTTAGAAACGACTGGGGAAAGCCACAGTGTGATACAGCAAACGGCTAAGTATTTTAGTGCCCAGCAAATAATGGATTTATTCCCAAACTACCCTGAACCTACAGCCTGAAGTCGCGTGACCATGAGCGTATTAATCCGCCTCCATTTGGGCGATGGCTGTATTACTTCTAGGATTTGTCTGTTAGGGTCCTGTATCTCCGCCTTGATATTCTGCTTTTCATTATGTTTATTCTGTCCATCAAGGGGGAACGGTATCTTTAGGCTCCAGAATTTAACCACAAGAATAGGAAATAAAAATACAAAGATGTGATGAAGGATTATTTGTATTTTCTGAGATAGTGAGGCTTAACAACCTCAATTGTTAACGGTGGAGGGTTAAGTTATAATGTGGGTCGTTGATTTCCTCTGCCCCCTGTGCTGGTTTAACTACAACTCCCGACGTGGTCGTTATTCCAGTATTTGTAGAAAGCTGTTTTTATATTTTAATGTGTCGTGATGATAGGACCAGTCTGGCTGGTGGTTTATGATAGATTTAAGTACAAATAAATACCCACTTTATCTTTTAGTTGTCTCTACCCTGATTTCACCAGTAGCTCAGTGACTAAAAAACTTGGCTAAACACGGGTCTTTCTTAGAGTCTTTTGCTGTGGGAAGGACCAATGAACTGAAATCTCTTTAAGATTTCTGCTAAGAGGCTGCTCTTAGAAAGGGACAAAAGTAAAGTAAAGGGACAAAAGTAAGGAAAAGGTAGCTAAGTATACAAAGCTAGGTGACTGGTTAATTAAATCTCAACGAACTTTTTTCCTCCTTGTGTGTGTAATAGTATTGAAACAATAAAATTTGTGGTTATTGGGAGTTAAAGAAGAGTGCCCCATCTGGAAGATCAGAAGCAGAAAAGTGATAAACAGAGCTCTTAGGTTTGTAAAGAGGCTTAAATAAAGGGCAGCCAGGGAATAGGTAATAATGGAAGGTAGAGAAGACTGGAGAAGGAGGGGAAAAGGTCAACCAATTGGAATCTCACCCTGTAACACACACCAGGGATGTGTCCACTCTTCTCTACAATTGTACTGTGCCAGAAGGCACTGTGTGGAAATAAGCTTCTTTTAAGACATTTTAATGCCAGCTTTTATTTAAAAAGGGACTTGTTGAGTTTATAGACCAACTACAAAGCACAATATCAATGTTTTAGAACGTCCAACTCTTGGTTTTGGCTCAGGTCCAGACCTCTCCGGTTTCTGAGTTCGGGCCCCGCGTTGGGCTTCCTGCTGGCGGTGCAGAGCCTGCTTGGGATGCTCCTCTCTTTCTGCCCCTCCCCTTTCTCTCTCTCTTAAGATAATCTTTTAAAAAATAAAGTATAGGAGCGCCCAGGTGGCTCAGTCGGTTGAGCGTCCGACTTCAGCTCAGGTCATGATCTCGCAGCTCGTGAGTTCGAGCCCCGCGTCGGGCTCTGTGCTGACAGCTCAGAGCCTGGAGCCTGTTTCCGATTCTGTGTCTCCCTCTCTCTCTGCCCCTCCCCCGTTCATGCTCTGTCTCTCTCTGTCCCCAAAATAAATAAAAACGTTGAAAAAAAAATTTAAATTCTGAGGCTAGTTGGGAATACTTTTTTCCCCAGGTAAATTATGTTTTCCCCTTAGAAGAAGCAAAGCAGGCATCTATGAACTATACTAATATTTCTTTTTACTATCTTTTTCCATCCCAGTTCACCCCGAATTGATCTGAATCAGAGCACTTTTAATCCCCACTGCCTTCTTGCTCCATGGCAACATCTACTTTCTGAAGCAGACACAGAGAATGGTCCACTAAGGCAGTTGTCCTGGTCATTTCCCTCATGGTTTCCCCAATTTTCCAATGTTGCTGTGGGACCATCCAAATTCTCTAGACATTTGACAAATGACATCAGGGGTAATTTCTGCCTAATACCTAGGTACAACACAATATTCTTTTAAAAGTTGTCAGATAGTTGAATTTTGTGCCAAGCACTATGTTATGAGCTGAGTAAATCATGAAAACAAAGCATTGATTGAACCATTAAAATAGTACATGAAATCTCTAAATCCCTATTATTTTCATTTTGTTATTGAAGCACAGATTTGAGTATGACTTTTTTTTTTCTTAATGTTTACTTTTGAGAGAGCACAAGTTGGGGAAGTGGCAGAAAGAGGCAGATAGGATCTGAAGCAGGTTTTGTGCCCACAGTGGAGAGCCCAATGGGGTGCTTGAACTCACAAACTGAGATCCTGACCTGAGCCAAACTGAGCCACCTAGATGCCCCCAGACCCCCCCCCCACCACCCAGTATGACTTTTTACAAATGTGATTTCACTGTTCTGCCACCTGGCCTTTTCATTTAAGTGTATTGAGTGAAGGAAAAATTATTTTTTTAAGAGATTAGAGCGTTTTAAGATATGTCACTAGGGAGCCTGGCTGGCTCAGTGGAGGGGATAACCCTTGACTCAGGTTCCCGAGTTCAAACCACGTTGGGTGTAGGGCTTACTTTAAAAACAAAAGGGAGGCACCTAGGTGGCTCCGTTAAGGATTGGACTTTGGCTCAGGTCATGATCTCCCAGTCGGTGAGTTTGAGCCCGGCATTTGGCTCTCTGCTGTCAGCTTGGAGCCTGCTTCGGATACTCCGTCCCCTCTCTCTCTCTCTCTCTCTCTCTCTCTCTCTCTCTCTCTCTGCCCCTCCCCCCATTGTCTCTCTTTCTCAAAAATAAAGTAAGTCTTAAAAAAAGGTAATATGTCACTAACATTTTTATGAAATCCTTTGCTCTAAAACTAGATGCAGGGGCGCCTTGGGTGGCTCGGTCGGTTAAGCGCCTAAGGCTCAGGTCATGATTTCACGGTCCGCGAGTTCGAGCCCCGCGTCGGGCTCTGGGCGGGCGGCTCAGAGCCTGGAGCCTGTTTCCGATGCTGTGTCTCCCTCTTTCTCTAGCCCCTCCCCCGTTCATGCTCTGTCTCTGTCCCCAAAATAAATAAACGTTGAAAAAAAAAATGTTTAAAAAAAACCCAAAACTAAATGCACATAACGATTGTCAACACATATGAGGAAGAACCTAGGACCTTGGGAAAATAGCTAGTATAAAGCGATAGTCTTTTTTTCTTTTTTTTTTTTTTTTTAATTTTTTAAAATTTTATTTTTGGGGAGAGACAGCACAAGTGGGGGAGGGGCGGAAACAGAAGGAGACAGAATCCAAAGCAGGCTCCAAACCCTGGAGCTGTCAGCACAGAGCTCAGGGCTCAGGCTCCCCAGACTGCAAGATGACCTGAGCCAAAGCCGGACACTCAACCAACTGAGGCCACCCAGGCCCCGCCAAGTCTTCAGGAACTCCAGTTAGCCCTCTAGTACTGAACCTTGTCACGTAACATGTTTTTACACTCTTGATCCTGCTTGTTTCTGCTTTGGACTAAGTTCGGCTATAAAACATTGGGAATAGGCAAGGGAATGGCTAAGAATTAAAGATTTCGAGTGGCAGAACACCTGTTACATTTAAAACATGGTTCTGGAAGTGAAAAGAAGGGGAAAAGGATTGAAAGAAAAGAAGGAACAAGGAATTTCTGGTGTTTAGCGTTTTCTTTTGGAGATTAGCCATTTTGGAAATGCCAGTCACCTGTGTCTTCAAACAGGCACCTGTCAGGGTAAAGACAAAACACCTCAGGGAACCCCACTATCATCAGGGAACCAGAGTCTGGGTTTATTTTTTTTAAGAGATTGGGCCTCTCCCCACCCTCCCCACCCCAGTACAGAAAGGTGTTTTCATCAAAGCACAGGGTGCCTACAGGCAGAAAGAAGCTGCCTGGACCTTTTTGACTGCAAAACTAAAACGTGCTATGGAGAACAAATTTAAACAATAAAGAAATGAACAATAAATCAAATCTAGTAAGTACAGTTTAATTTCTACAGGTATTTTAGTATATGCCATATGGATGGTCTTTTTTATTTATTTATTTATTTTTTAACATTTATTTATTTTTGAGACAGAGAGAGAGCATGAACAGGGGAGGGTCAGAGAAAGAGGGAGACACAGAATCTGAAACAGGCTCCAGGCTCTGAGCTGTCAGCACAGAGCCGGACGCGGGGCTCGAACGCACGGACCGTGAGATCATGACCTGAGCTGAAGTCAGACGCTTAACGACTGAGCCACCCAGGCGCCCCTGGATGGTCTTTTTTATAAATGTTTTCATTTTTGAGAGAGTGTGCACATGCACGCACGGGAGAGGGGGAGGGGCAGAGAGAGGCTCCAAAGCCGCCGCTGCACTGACAGCAGAGAGCCCGAGGCAGGACTAGAACTCACAATCTGTGAGATCGGGACCTGAGCCAAAGTCAGATGCTTAGCCAACTGAGCCACCCAGGCACCCCCTGGGTGATTTTACGCGAATTTTTTATATATATTGTAACAGGATCATACCATACATTCTATTCTGAGAGGTTTTTTGTGTTTTTTTGCTCCACTTAGCATTCTATCTTCAATCTCTTTGCATGTCAGAATTTAGAGCTATATATCTATTTGGAAGAATCCTAAAAATTGATAATTACATTATTTAAAATTTATTTATTTAAGTAATTTTTACACGCAAGGTGGGGCTCCAAACTCAACGACCCAAAATCGAGTCGCATGTTCTTTCAACTGAGCCAGCCAACCACTCCTATAGTTGCATTCTTAAAAAAAGATTTCCTAGGGGCGCCTGGGTGGCGCAGTCGGTTAAGCGTCCGACTTCAGCCAGGTCACGATCTCGCGGTCCGTGAGTTCGAGCCCCATGTCAGGCTCTGGGCTGATGGCTCAGAGCCTGGAGCCTGTTTCCGATTCTGTGTCTCCCTCTCTCTCTGCCCCTCCCCCGTTCGTGCTCTGTCTCTCTCTGTCCCAAAAATAAATAAACGTTGAAAAAAAAATTAAAAAAAAAAAAAAGATTTCCTATTTTCCTGAAATGTATCAGCCGGGGTCGAGATGGTCTCCTTCTTGAATATTCTCTTTAACAACATTTCTGACGGGAAGAACATCAGGGTGAAGTTCAGGTCATTGAACTACAGGGAAATATTAAGTTTGGGGGCTCGTTCTTACATCTCAGTGTGACTTTGTCATTCCCTTAAAAAAAACAAAAGCTATTTGTACAATATTAAGAGAAGATTATTACATAAAGTTAACTTTCAACATCACTGTTAACTTTGATATTAACTTTCCAGACATTTCCATGTGTACACGTGACACACAATAGAATTATAACCTATTTTTCCTATCCTAATATGGAACACCAGCAAGCATTTTGTTCTGCAACTTGCTTTTTCTACTTAAAAGTATATCCTGGGGTGGCGTGGGTTGGAGGGGAGCGGTAGCAGCTGGCTGGTTCCGTCAGGAGAGCCTATGACACTTGATTTCTAGGATTGTGAGTCCGAGTCAACGTTGGGCATAGAGCTTATTTTAAAATAAACGAAATTTGGGGCGCCTGGGTGGCTCAGTCGGTTAAGGGACCGACTTCGGCTCAGGTCATGATTTCGCAGCCCATGAGTTCGAGCCCCGCGTCGGGCTCTGTGCTGACAGCTTAGAGCCTGGAGCTTGTTTCGGATTCTGTGTCTCCCTCTCTCTCTGACCCTCCCCCGTTCATGCTCTGTCTCTCTCTGTCTCCAAAATAAATAAATGTTAAAAAAAAATTGAAAATAAAATAAAATAAATGAAATTAAAATTAAATAAAAAGGATTGTGCTCATGAACATAGAAAAATGAATGTTTTTATTTATTATCTCTCTCTTTCTCCTTTTTTTTTTTTTTTTGTAATGTCTACACTGAATGTGGGGCTTGAACCTACCAACCCAGAGATCAAGACTGACTGATCTTCTGACTGAGCCAGCCACTCTTGGTTTAATTAAAAAAAAAAAAAAAGAGAGGACTACCTGGGTGGCTCAGGCTGTTGAGTGTCTGACTCTTAACTGGGGCTCAGGTCATGATCCTGGGGTCTGGGATCCAGCACTGGGGCTCCATGCTGAGCCAGGAGATTCTATCCCTCCCTCTCTGCCCCTCTCCCCTGCTTGCCCTCTCTTTCTAAAATAATAATAATGTTAAAAAAAAAAAAAAGAATATATCATACAGATCTTTCCACACCAGTAAATTTATTGTTTCTTCATACCAGTAAATTTAGAACTGACTCAATTGTTATATTACACATTACAGATGCACTGTAAGTTATTTAAAATTGCTTCTGTTTTGGTGATTTACCACTATAAATTATGTTGCTATTAACATATATATGCTATTATATATTATATATTATATATATTATATATAACATAATATATATTATATATAACATATTTTTAACATATAACATATTATTAACATATATATACATATATATGTATATATATATACACACAAAATACCTAAGAAGGTAAAAGATTGCTCTTTGAGAATAAAGTTAATAAAAGCAAAATTCACTATCTTCTTAAGTAAGCCATATAAAAGCTTGACAAAGTTGCCAAGAAGAATGAGGAGAGGTGCAAACTCAATTTTAAAACCTTTCACTTACCCTGTTGGTCACAGAATCGCCAGGAATATAAACTAGTATGATAGAGATGAGGCAGAAAGGAAATTAATTGTAAGTGCACCTGCCAAGCCCCTCCATCTTTTTACATCCCTTTCTTGTGAAAATCTTGCTCTCTCCATCCTCCGAGAGGAGGTGGTTGTTACCTCCGGTGTCATATTTAAGTTACTTTCTCATATTTCAGTTTTTAAAATTCACTTTTTCTTCGTTTTCAGCTTCCATTTCCCTTTCGGTTTGGACCTGAAAGGAAGAAGCGCCCCGGGTCGGTTTGCCTGGGACGTCTGAATTTCACAGCCTAGATTCAAAGCTTTTAGTGCGGTAGGATTAGGAGCCTCGCTTACTGAATTTCAAGCACCCGGTTCTCCGGGTAAAGGACAAGTTTAATTCTGTTCTGAATAATCCTACTATTCAGAAAACTGGGTGTCTACAGGGAAAAAAAACAGGCCACGACTGCAAACCTAAAGGAAAGAACAGATAACTGCCAGACAGGGGCAGGCAAGTGGGGGAGGAACTTTAGTAAATATTGCATGCCTCCTGGGGGCCGCGGGAGCTTTGCCTCAAGCGGGAGATAAAGAGAATTTGTTAAATAAAGAAGCCAATTGGGGCAGACAAAAGCTTCTGGCACAGGAAGTTAGTTCGAGTGAGGATGCTGAAATGTAGGCATTTGAATAGGTTCCTCTGCGTGAGGTTGAAGCGAAACCTGATTTAAAAGTAGCAGCAGCTGCTGGCAAGTTTTTCCTTGAAGGATTCCCGGGTTGTGGGTGGTTGATGTAAAACTGTGGTCCGAGAAGAAAGCGTTTCTTGAGAACTTGAAAAGGTTAAGCTAAGAAATTACTTCGCCAATGGTAGCATTACCTCCAGGTATACTACCAAGCAAGCTATCAGAAAAGATCAGGTTGAGACGCGAGAATCAGAGGCCCGTGGGCGGCTCAGCCGGCTGAACGTTGGAGTCTTGATTTCAGCGCAGGTCATGATCTCATGGTTCGCGAGTTCGAGCCCCGCCTGGGGCTCCGGGCTCACAGTGCGGATTGTCTTTCTCTCTCTCTCTATGCCCCTCCCATACTTCGGCTCTCCCTGTCTCTCAAAATAAATGAACATTAAATACACATATACATTTAAATACATCCATTAAATATACATATATATTTAAATATATAATATTCAAGATATAAAGGTGCTAGAATCCTATGAAATCAATCGAATCACACTCTCACGCCACAAAGTACGGGGAATGAGATGGGTCACGCTCACATACGTAGGGACAGGGCGCAAGGAGGATAGAAAGGGTAGCGATGTTCAAATATGTCTCTGGTGCCTGATGTGACTGCAAAGACTGAGGAGCAGAACCTGAGATCGAAGGGCCGGGGTCCTGAGAAGGAATGTCCCTGGACACAGTCACACAGGCATGCTCTATTTGCAGACACCCTGGCAAGTATTCCTGGCCGCAAGAGCAGCTCTCCTTAGCTTGATGAACCGCTGTGGAATTTATTTTCACTACCTGAGCATTATACATGTGGGGCTGGAATGGGGTCAAGGATGGATGGCCAATTTAAGTGAAGACTTAACAGATGCTGTCGGGCTACCTGAGTGGCTCAGTTGGTTGAGCGTCTGACTCTATTTTGACTCGCGTCAGGATATCTCGGTTTCAGGAGTTGGAGCCCCATTTGGGGTTCTATGCTGACAGTGCAGAGCCTGCTTGAGATTCTCCCTCTCTCTCTGCCCCTGCCCCGCTTGCTAAATAAGAGGTGCTAAATAATAAGGCTTCTCTGGCTCCTTCCATTCCTTTCGGGGCTCTGTGCACATATACTCTGCCCACCTAAATCTAATATGTCCTACTGGCTGCTAATTTCTCTGTAATTAATGTGCCGTATGTGTTACAAAAATTTCAGTTGTGTTCCATAGTGGAAGTGAACATTCTCAGACAATATAGTAAGTGCACATTAAACTGTATAAGCCACGCAGTTCCTGTCGTTTTTGCAACCATAGATCGCCCCTGATTCTTAGCCTCCCCTCGATCCCAGATCTCATTTTTTTTTTTTTCCAGGCCTCATTTCTTAAGTCTAAATCCTTCCTCAGCCACTTAAATCCTAGGATCATACTTAACATTCCCCAAACTGTGTAGGCTTTAACGGTTCCTCTGGTGCTGCCCTTTGACCCATTTGGCACAATTATGTTAATTTCCACTGGTTCTCTGATCAATTCTTATTCATATAAAAAAGGGTTCTTTTTATCTGTTGAGACTCTGCACTACAATCCCCATCAGGATGAGAGAAACATGATTATTATTCTTAACTCCACCAACGGCTTTTTACTTTGTCTTTCCTCATGCCCCTTGCATTTTCCAAAAGAATAGTGGAAAATAAAGCCAGTTTCAACTTGGAGGAAAATAACTATGTATGAGTACATGTAGGCAGCATTTCTTTTACATGGGAATAGATTTATAAATTTGATTTCACGTGATCCTTAAGCCACACTCTGAATTTAACTACCATTTATATGTGAAAGAAACAGAAGTTCTAGAAGTTTACAGAACCCAGCCAATGGTGTAGGGCCTTCTCTTCCGTCTGAGTTGACTACAACCCCTGTCTCCACTGAGAAACTGCCCCCCCCATACCTCTTCAATTCACTGCAATTCATTTTCTGTTCTCAATGACCCATTGTCATAAGTCAAACTAAAATGTAAAAGACATCTCAAAATTCACCCTTCATTAGCTCAGTCAAGGAATATTGGTTAATACTTCCTAGGTATCAGGTATTTTGCTAGGTGTTGGAGGTTATGCCTGTCTTCTTGGAGATAAGACAGACCGTTAAATGCTTTGACCTTGGATATTACCTTACCTGACTCTAACATTTATAGCAACTATGTGCCCAGTATTGTGATAACTACTTTAAATGCATCTCTTATTTAATTTTCATAAAACAAGATGAGGTATTATTGCCCCATTACAGATGATGAGGGTTGGAACAGGAATCATAACTTCCCTATGGACACACATCTAAGTAGAGCTGAGGCTAAAACCCATAACCTCAGCTATACTCCTATACACATTTGTTTCCATTTCAGAATGCTGGTGTCCGGGAGCACGAATTCTGTCCCCTTCCAGAGTCCTTTTGAAAAGAGTCAAACTGACATGAGACAGATTAACAAGAGAAAACCAAATTTAATAGCATACATACGGGGAATCCACACAGGCATGGAAATTCCAAAGGCAGGCAAAATGAGGTATATATGTCTAACTGAGCTAGGGAGACTGGGATAGGGGACTTTGAAGGGAAGGAATGCAACTCATAGGGCAGTAAGAACAGATGTCTGTTAATTAGATGTTTGCCTTGCCATACAGATAAGGCAATAAAAATAAAATTTATCTCTGCTAATAACCCTTATTCTCGTAAATGCCTTTCCCACCGTTACCTTGTAGACCTTGTAGGGCTTCTCCTCTGCTAATGGAAGTATTCCACGGGAGTCCGCCCTCAGACCTGTCCTATTACCAGTCTTCATGCTTTACCCTTCTTTGTCACTGGCACCCCTACACCTCTAGGCTAATTGTTCTCAAGTCTGGATCTTCAGTTTAAGAGTCTGCAGTGCCCAGATCTCAGACATGTCTGCCTACTTGGTATCTCCATTTACACTAACCTGATTCTGCCACTCAGTTTCCTCATCTGTAGAATAAGCGTGAGTAAGGGGCGCCTGGGTGGCTCAGTCGGTTAAGCGTCCGACTTCGGCTCAGGTCATGATCTCCCAGTTCGTGGGTTCGAGCCCCGCGTCGGGCTCTGAACTGATGGCTCAGAGCCTGGAGCCTGCTTCGGATTCTGTGTCTCCCTCTCTCTCTGCCCCTCCCCTGCTCATGCTCTGTCTCTCTCTCTGTCTCAAAAATAAATAAACATTAAAAAAAAATTAAAAAAAAAAAAGAATAAGCGTGAGTGATACTTTTCTTACTTTGTGGTGAGGATTGGCGCTAACGTAGGCAAAACCCCCCAGGTAGGCACTCAGTGAATGGTAACCGTACTTCTTATGGACATTTCACTGGCATTGCAAATCTAGCACGTCCAAAATCAAACCCATTACCTTCTTCCCACACTCCTCTTTCAGGATTTTCTGTGCAGGTTCATGGCAAGATAATCCATCGTATTATCATAGCCAGATCCTGGCATTATCCTAGGATATTTACTTTCCTTCATCTACCATATCCAAATAGTTACTAGTCAAGTCGACCTTATTATTTTATATTCCAAACCACCCGACAGGTTTCCATATTAGCTACTAATATTGAGCACCAACTGTGTAAGAGTTTTTTTAATACTCCCTTGAATATTCATTTAAAGAAGATATCGTGGTGCACCTGGGCAGTTCAGTTAGTAAGCGTCCAACTCTTGGTTTCGGCTCAGGTCATGATCTCACGGTTCATGAGTTCGAGCCCTGAATCAGGCTCCGCGCTGACAATGCAGAGCCTGCTTGGGATACTCTCTCTCCCTCTCCCTGTCGGTTGTAGACTACTTAATATAAAAATTAAGAAGTTTAAAAAAAAATTACAGATCGAAGGGAGAGTGATTTGATATTTGGTATGGCCCTTCTGAAATGCAGTCAGATAAAAAGACCCAAACCAGGTTCTCTCCAATTAAACTACACTCCAATTAAAATCCCGGGCCCTACCATTTGTGACCTTGAGCAAGTTACTCTGCAATCTTTTGTGTTTCAGTTTTCTTGTAAGTCATGCTTAAAGCTATTTCAAAAGGTTCCTGTGAAGATTGAATGAGACATTCATCTAACAGGATTTTTTTTTTTTTAGCTCATGGACTATAGGCAATAAATAATGTCAGTTATGGGCATAGAAATACAAAATGTGAATAGCTTTCTATCACTCCTGCGAATGTATGCTAAGTCATTATTCAGCCAACTACATAAAGAAACTCATTGCATCAGTGTTGGGAGTAGCCAAAAAAAAAAAAAAAAAAAAAAAAGAAAGTCTAAATGTCCATCAATAGGACTTCGCTTAAATATGTCCTGATAAATCCATATACTGGAGTATTTTTACAGCCATTAAAAGCAAGTAAGGGGTGTCTGACTGACTCAGTCAGTAGAAGATGCAACTTTAAAAAAAATTTTTTTTTTAATGTTTATTTTTGAGACAGAGAGAGACAGAGCATGAGCAGGGGAGGGGCAGAGAGAGAGAGAGAGAGAGAGACAGACAGACAGACAGAATCCAAAGCAGGCTCCAGGCTATGAGCTGTCAGCACACAGCCTGACGTGGGGCTCGAACTCACGGACCGTGACATCATGACCTGAGCTGAAGTCGGACGCTTAACTGACTGGGCCACCAGGAGCCCCAAAGATGCAACTTTTGATACCCAGGTCATGAGTTCGAGCACATGTTGGGTGTACAGATTACTTAAATAAATAAATAAATAAATAAATAAATAAATATTGAACAAACATTTTCTGATGGTAAATTGTATTTTCTCCCTTTGTTTCTTAGTCTCCCTTTGTTACTGATCTATCAATTACATTAATCTTCAAAGAACTAATTTTTAAATGTTAATGTTTTTCTCTAGCCTGTCTGCTTTCTATTTCACTAATTTCCACTGTTTATTTTTCCTAAAGAATTTTTTTTTAACGTTTTATTTTATTTTTTGAGAGGCAGAAAGAGAGCGCAAGCAGGGGAGGGGCAGAGAGAGAGGGAGACACAGAATTCGAAGCAGGCTCCAGGCTCTAACCTGTCAGCACAGAGCCCTATGCAGGCCTCGAACCCAGGAATGGGGAGATCATGACCTGAGCTGAAGTCAGATTCTCAACCGACTGAGCCACTCAGGCCCCCCCCCCCACTATTTGCATTATTATTTTCTTTCTTTTACTAACTTTGGGTTTAATTTGCTTGTCTCTTTTTTAGCTTCATAAGAAGAAAATGATATTTGGGTTTTTTTTATTTATTTATAATTTTAATGTTTATATTTGAGAGACAAAGAGAATACGTGAGCATGGGGTGAGGGGGCGTGCACCCATCAGCCAGGGAGGAGCAGAGAGAGGGAGACAGAAGATCCCAGGCAGGCTCTGCCACAGACAGCAGGGAGCCCTATTCAGGACTCGAACTCACAAACCATGAGATCATGACCTCAGCCTGGGCAACTGACTCAGCCACCCAGGTGCTCCACATATTTTTCAATATAATCACTTTCAGCTATAAATTTCTGTCAAAGCTCTGATTCAGCTGCAGCCCACAAATGTTGATAAGTTGTATTTTATAATTTATTTAGGAATATTTTCCAGTGTTCCTTGTGATTTATTTTTTGGTCCATGGATTACTTACTCACAAGTTTTCTTTCTTCCTTCCTTCCTTCCTTCCTTCCTTCCTTCCTTTCTTTTTCTTTCTTTCTTAACAAGTCTTTACTTTTAATTAATTAATTAATTT
Source organism: Herpailurus yagouaroundi (assembly GCF_014898765.1). Taxonomy (NCBI): domain Eukaryota; kingdom Metazoa; phylum Chordata; class Mammalia; order Carnivora; family Felidae; genus Herpailurus; species Herpailurus yagouaroundi. Next base: position 702,294 of record NW_024412572.1, read on the forward strand.
ATTTATTTATTTATTTATTTAACGTTTATTTATTTTTGAGACAGATAGAGACAGAGCATGAGCAGGGGAGGGGCAGAGAGAGAGGGAGACACAGAATCTGAAACAGGCTCCAGGCTCTGAGCTGTCAGCACAGAGCCTGACACGGGGCTCGAACTCACGGACCGTGAGATCATGACCTGAGCCGAAGTCAGATGCTTAACCGACTGAGCCACACAGGTGCCCCCCAAGTCTTTACTTTTAAATAGTCTCCACCCCCAACATGGGGCTTGTACTTACAACCCCAAGATTGAGAGTCACATGCTTCACCGACTGAACCAACCAGAGGCCCCTAAAGTTTGTTTTTAATTCCCAAGCGTTGTGATTTTCTAGTTGTAATGTTATTACTGATTTCTAATTCAGTTCTGTTGTGGACAGAGAATATACTCTGTAAATCTCAGTGTTTTAAATTTTATTAAGACTTATTTTATGGCCCAGCATGTTGTTTACCTTGGTCAACATTCCGTGTGCATTTGAAAATGATGCGTATTTTTTAGTCACTGGGTGGGTGTAACATTCTTTAAATGTAATTGAGATAAAAGTGGTTGGTAATGTTCACATCTTCTATATACATGCTGATTTTTGAGTACCCTGCTCGTTAGTGAGAGGTGGTGATTAAACTCCAATATTTTTTGTTTATTTCTCTCTTTAGTCTGCCTGTTTTTACTTCACGTATCTTTTTTTTAATTTTTAATGTTTATTTTTGAGAGAGAGAGAGCACACATGTGTGTGGGTAGGGGAAGGGCAGAGAGAGGGGGCCAGAGGATCTGAAGCAGGCTCCCCACTAACAGCAGAGAGTCTGATGTGGGGCTCAAACTCACAGAAACATGAGATCTTGACATGAGCCAAAGGCAGACTCCCAACCAGCTGAGCCACCCAGGTGCCCCTACTTCATGTATTCTTTTTTTTTTTTTTTTTAATTTTTTTTTCAACATTTATTTATTTTTGGGACAGAGAGAGACAGAGCATGAACGGGGGAGGGGCAGAGAGAGAGGGAGACACAGAATCGGAAACAGGCTCCAGGCTCTGAGCCGTCAGCCCAGAGCCCGACGCGGGGCTCGAACTCCCGGACCGCGAGATCGTGACCTGGGTGAAGTCGGACGCTTAACCGACTGCGCCACCCAGGCGCCCCCTTACTTCATGTATTCTTAAATAATTTTTTTAAGATTTTATTTTTAAGTATTCTCTATACCCAAGATGGGGCTCGAACTCATAACTCTTAGATCCAGAGTCGCATGCTCCTCAGCACCTCAAGTAATTTTTTTAAAAAAATTTTTAATGTTTATTTATTTATTTATTTATTTATTTTTAATTTTTTTTTTCAACGTTTATTTATTTTTGGGACGGAGAGAGACAGAGCATGAACGGGGGAGGGGCAGAGAGAGAGGGAGACACAGAATCGGAAACAGGCTCCAGGCTCCGAGCCATCAGCCCAGAGCCCGACGCGGGGCTCGAACTCACGGACCGCGAGATCGTGACCTGGCTGAAGTCGGATGCTTAACCGACTGCGCCACCCAGGCGCCCCAATGTTTATTTATTTTTGAGAGACAGACAGACAGACAGAGCGCAAGTGGGGGAGGGGCAGAGAGAGAGAGAGAGAGACGAAAGAGAATTCCAAGCAGGCTCCACACTGTCAGCACAGACCCTGAAGCAGGACTAGATCTCATGAACTGTGAGACTATGACCTTAGCTGAAACCAAGAGTTGGTTGTTTAACCAACTGAATCACCCACTCAGGTGGCCCCAATATTGTAAAGATGGTAATGCTTCTCAAATGAATTCATATTCAATGTTATCCCCGTTAAAATACCAGAAGGATTTTCACTGGAAGTTGAAAAAATTAATCCTGAAAAATTCCAAAGGAAAATGAGGAGGGAGTAGCCCTGCAGCCCTTAAAATATGTAAGCAATTTGGTGCTGCAGAAAAAAATAGATCAATGGGACAAAGATGATCCAAAATATCCCCAAGTACATATGCAAAAAAAATTAATTTTTTAAAATGATGGGGCGCCTGGGTGGCACAGTCGGTTAAGCGTCCGACTTCAGCCAGGTCACGATCTCGCGGTCCGGGAGTTTGAGCCCCGCGTCAGGCTCTGGGCTGATGTCTCAGAGCCTGGAGCCTGTTTCCGATTCTGTGTCTCCCTCTCTCTCTGCCCCTCCCCCGTTCATGCTCTGTCTCTCCCTGTCCCCCCAAAAAAATAAATAGACGTTGAGAAAAAAAAATTTTTTTTTAATGTTTACCTATTTTTGAGAGAGTGTGAGGGGAGGCGCAGAGAGAGAGGGAGACACAGATTCTCAAGCAGGCTCCAGGCTCTGAGCCATCAGCACAAAGCCCAATGCAGGGCTCAAACCTATGAACCTGAGCTGTGAGATCATGACCTGAGCTAAAGTTGGACACTTAACTGACTGAGCCAGTTAACCCAGGCGCTCCTAAACATTTTATTTTAAAGTAATCACTACACCCAATGTGGAGCTCAAACTAAACAACCCCTAGATCAAGAGTCACATGCTCTACTGACTGAGCCAGCAAGGTCCCCTAAATAACTCTCTCTTATTATTATTATTTTGTTAATGTCTGGGTTGACAGTTTTTGTTTTCTTTGTTGTTGTTGTTGTTGTTTTTATTGAGAGATAGAGGGCACAAGTGAGCGAGGGTGTGGAAAGAAAGAGAGAATCCCACAATGGGGCAGACAGAGAGAGAGAGAGAGAGAGAGAGAGAAGCAGGGCTTGAGCTCACCTGATGCGGGGCTTGAACTCAGGAACCTTGAGATCATGACCTGAGCTGAAGTCAGCTGCTTAACCGACTGAGCCACCCTGGTGCCCTATATTAACTCTTTTAATTAAAGTTTGCCTGGCATGTCTTCTTCTTCTTCTTTTTTTTTTTTTAATTTGTTTTAAGTTTATTTATTTTTGACACAGAGAGAGACAGAGCATGAACGGGGGAGGGGCAGAGAGAGAGGGAGACACAGAATCGGAAGCAGGCTCCAGGCTCTGAGCCACCAGCCCAGAGCCCGACGCGGGGCTCGAACTCCCGGACCGCGAGGTCGTGACCTGAGCTGAAGTCGGACGCTTAACCGACTGCGCCACCCAGGCGCCCCGTGACATGTCTTCTTTTATTCTTTTCCTTTTAGGTTTCCAGACTTCTAGACTCTCATTAAAGCCACATACCTGTTTGCCAATTCTTCCAGCTCCACTGGTCCCAAGCCATAGTCACCTCTTACCGGGATAATTACAGTGGCTTCTAACTGTCCCTCTGCATCCAACCTTGCCTAAATTTAGTGCAAAATTTCTTTTAGGTATGTGACTAAGGATGGAATTATTGGGGCATCAGGTAGTTGTATTTTATCAGTTACCTTTTGCTCATACAGCCCCCGAATACAGTAGCTTCAAATAACAAATTTTTCTTATCCCTCACGAATCTGCAAATAGGCTAGGAGTGGTCAGCAGATCCAGGCTGGGTTTGGCTAAGCTTCAAGCCACAGATCGAGTTGAGTGAGGCTTCTCCCTGAGGCTTGGACTGAGATATCTCTACCTGCTTATTTTGGAGGCCAGTCTAAGTTTGCAGCAGTTACCCAGGGAAGCTCTGCCCTTGGCAATGGCAGATATGAAAGAGGGCAAATGATAGTAAGGCATGATCTCTTAAGGCAGAACTGACATAGCTATTTCTTCTGCCTTATTTTATTGGTCAAATCAAGTCATATGACTGGCCTAAAGTTAAAGGAAAACATAACAAAATAAAAAAAAGGGGCCCCTAACTGGCTCATTTGGAGGTGCATGCAACTCTTGATCTCAAGGTCCTGAGTTCAAGTCCCATGTTGGGTGTCGAAAATACAAATAAATAAACAAACAAACAAGGCAAATGGAAGCACACTCCTCTCTTATAGTACAGGGAACTTGTCTTAGTCTGTTAGGGTGGCTGTAACAAAAATACCATACTAGGTGGCTTATAAACAACAAAAGTTTATTTCTCATGGTTCTGGAGGCTAAGAAGCCCAAGATCAAGCCACCAGCAGGTTCCGTGTCTGATGAGAGCCTGCTTCCTGGTTCATTGACTGCCATCTTTTTGCTGTAATCTCACATGAGGGAAAGAGAGAGGAAGCTTCGGGGGTGGGTGGAGAGCTTCTGTAAGGGCTTTAATCCCATTTATGAGAGCCCCACCCTTATGATCTAATCATTTCCCAAAGGCCACACCATCTAATACCACCGCCTTGAGGGTTAGGAAGGAGTTCACCATGTGAATTTGGGGTTGGGGGGGGACCCAAACATTCAGACCATAACAAAACTACAAAACCACTTAGTAGAGAGCATGGAATTGGGGGGGTGGGATGGGGTGGGTGAAGAACTGGGGCGATGCATTTTCAATTTTTCCCAGAAAGCCACCGCTTTCTCAAGTGGTGGTACGATTTTACACCTAGCAGTAAAAACAGTTACTTAGCAGTAAAAACAGTTCCCATGTTTGCACAGCTGATGTTTACGGTTATGAAGTTTCGCCATGGCACGAACAATAACAACAAATGACTTAAAGTTGATCCAGTTAGAAAAATTTTAAAACCATCTTAACTGCTATACTGTGAGTGTTCGTGTCTCTTCCACCCCCAGTTTATTTGTTGAAGTCCTAATACTCAATGTGATGGTATTAGTTGGTGGAGTCTTTGGGAGGTGATAAGGTCTTGAGGGTAGAGCGCTCATGAATGAGATTAATGCTGTTATAAAAGGGGTCCAAGAGGGCCCCTTTTCCCTTCCACCACCTAAGGATACAACCTGAAGTGTGCAACCCAGAAGGTGGCCCTCACCAAAGCAAACTGGCACACTGATCTTGGGCATCAGGCTCCAGACCAGAACTATGAGAAATAAATTTCTGTTGTTTATGAGCTACCTAGTCTGTGGTATTTTGTTAAAGCAGCCTGAAGAGACTAAGACATTAAGCATTTGGAAATGTATAGATCAATTTGGGGTGCCTGGGTGGCTCAGTCGGTTGGGCGTCCGACTTCAGCTCAGGTCATGATCTCGCGGTCTGTGAGTTCAGATCCCGCATCGGGCTCTGTGCTGACAGCTCGGAGCCTGGAGCCTGCTTCCGATTCTGTGTCTCCCTCTCTCCGTCCCTCCCCTGCTTGCACGCTGTCTCTCTCTCAAAAATGAGTACACATTTAAAATTAAAAAAAAAAATGTAGACATCAATTTGACTCAGGTCATGATCTCACAGCTCCTAAGACGGACCCCTAGTAGGGCTCTGTGCTGACAGCACAGAGGGGGAGGCTGCTTGGGATTCTTTCTCTCTGCCCTTCCCCCATTCATGAGAGTTCTCTCTCCCTCTCTCTCGCTCTCTCAAAATGAATAAATATTAAAAAAAAAAAATGTACAGGGGGCGCCTGGGTGGCGCAGTCGGTTGAACGTCCGACTTCAGCCAGGTCACGATCTCGCGGTCCGTGAGTTCGAGCCCCGCGTCAGGCTCTGGGCTGATGGCTTGGAGCCTGGAGCCTGTTTCCG
>NW_024412572.1:710813-711744 GCF_014898765.1 Herpailurus yagouaroundi
ACATCAATTTGACTCAGGTCATGATCTCACAGCTCCTAAGACGGACCCCTAGTAGGGCTCTGTGCTGACAGCACAGAGGGGGAGGCTGCTTGGGATTCTTTCTCTCTGCCCTTCCCCCATTCATGAGAGTTCTCTCTCCCTCTCTCTCGCTCTCTCAAAATGAATAAATATTAAAAAAAAAAAAATGTACAGGGGGCGCCTGGGTGGCGCAGTCGGTTGAGCGTCCGACTTCAGCCAGGTCACGATCTCGCGGTCCGGGAGTTCGAGCCCCGCGTCGGGCTCTAGGCTGATGGCTCGGAGCCTGGAGCCTGCTTCCGATTCTGTGTCTCCCTCTCTCTCTGCCCCTCCCCCGTTCATGCTCTGTCTCTCTCCGTCCCAAAAATAAATAAACGTTGAAAAAAAAATTAAAAAAAAAATGTACAGATAAAGTAGTGTTAAGTACAGTCATGCTCCCGTGAAACAGAGATCTAGAACTTTTCATCTTGCAAATAGGAAACTCTGCACCCATTAAACAAAAAGCTCCCCTTTTCCTCTTTCCCTGGTCCCTGACAACCAGTGTTCCACTTTCTGTTCCTGTGACTTTAACTACACGAATTTATTCACTTACTCACTTACTTACCTATTTATTTATTTGGACTACTTTAGATACCTCATACAGGTAGGATCACGCAGAATTTGTCTTTTTTGACTGGCTTATTTCACTTAGCCTAATGTCCTCATAGTTCATCCATGTGGTAGGATATGACAGGATTTCTTTCCTTTTTAGGGTTAAATAATATTCCCTCAGATAAATATACAGCATTCTGTTTATCTATTGATCCATTGATGGATTTTGGGGTTACTTTCACTTATTGACTGTTGTGAATAGTGCTGCTATAAACCTGGGTATGAAAAATCTCTTCAAGAACCTGTTTTCTTTTAATTTTTTTTT
>NW_024412572.1:711844-714309 GCF_014898765.1 Herpailurus yagouaroundi
TTTTTTTTAACGTTTATTCGTTTTTGAAAGAGGCAGCATGAGTGGGAAAGGGGCAGAGAGAGAGAGGGGGAGACACAGAGTCTGAAGCAGACTCCAGGCCCTGAGCTGTTAGCACAGAGTGCAGTGTGGGGCTCGAACTCACGAACTGTGAGATCATGAACTGAACTGAAGTCGGATCCTTAAGGGACTGAGCCACACCGGCGCCCCTTATGGTGTTCTATTTAAAAATTTTTGAGGAACCTCCATACTATTTTCCATAATGGTTATACTATTTTACAAAACCACCAAGAAAATTAAAAACTTTTGTGCTTCAGGGACGCCTGGGTGGCTCAGTTGGTTAAGCGTCCAACTTCATCTCAGGTCATGAGATCACGCATGGTTCGTGGGTTCGAGCCCCAGGTGGGGCTCTGTGCTGACAGCTCAGAGCCTGGAGCCTGCTTCAGATTCTGTGTCTCCCTCTCTCTCTTCCCCTCCCCCACTCACACTCTGTCTCTCTCTCTCTCTCAAAAATAAATCAATATTAAAAAAATAGAAATAAGAGAGGCAGAGACAGCGCACGAGGGGGAGGGACAGAGAGGGATGGAGCATTCCAAACAAGGCTCCACGCTGCCAGCACAGAGCCCGATGCGAGGCTTGAACCCACGGAACTGTGAGATTATGACCTGATGCCCAAATCCAGTCGGAAGCTCAACCCACTGAGCCACCTTGGTGCCCCTGGAATTAATTTCTGGAATCTATCCTAACTCACGTGATTCAGTCCCATCAATCAAGTCACTAAGCCTAGGGCAATCCAGGAAGGGTAAAGTCGCTTTATAAGGAGACAGGTGGGAAACACCTGCATTGCAAGGTTTGCTGGGTTATGACCTGGACCAGAGCCAGTCAGTAATCATTCTAACGCTCTAGAACAAAACGGACTCAGGAAGACAGGTTTGCGGCCGCCCACGCCTGCGCAGTGGGGGCGCGGCCGAAGCCCCGCCTCTCGCAGGGTCTGCGGTTTCCCAGGCGCCAGACCAGCTTCCAGCGACGCCGCGGAGGGCGGCGGAAGTGGCTTGTCGAGGCCGCAGGGCTGGCGGGGCTCCGCGGCCTGGGAACCCCCGCGCTCGGTGCGCCCTGCAGCAGGGGTCGCGGAGAGAGCAGGGCGGCGACCGGAAGGAGGAAGGTGGCTGGGTGCCTTGGCGGACGGCGGGTTGCAGCCGCGCCGGCAACCAGGGCCCGGATCAAGGACACAGATGTAACACTGGGTGATTCGTTGGCGTCACTCTTTGGGGATCGACACCCGGGAGGTTCTCTGTGGTGACGGGCCGGCGTGGGGAAGACCGGGAACGCAGAGCCAGAGCTAGAGGGCTGGGGCCCCACCAGCCGCCTGCCCCCCCCCCCCCCCGCCTCATCCGGCAGCACCCACTCCAAGCTCAAGGGCCACCTTCTACCTTTCCTCTTTTTCACTTGCCAAAACCCTGGGCAGGGACCGCCAGCCCAACCTCAGCGGCAGCCGCACAGGGGGAACTTCAGCCAAATATCTGCAACAAACGCTTTCGGTTATACATACATACATAAATTCATTCATTCATTCATTCATCCATGCATTCAACTTGAATTTCATCGAAGCACAGGTAGGCTTTGGGAGGTGTGGAAATGGCAGATTCAGCCAACGATCGCTTCGGCCGGCCAGCCATCTAACAGCTGTGCCGCTTACCGATTTATTGCCTCACAGCTCCAAATTCATCCTTCAGTACCTGTTGGTAAGGGATAGAATTCCTTGAAATCATTTCTTCTTGAGAGCGTTAAGCACAGTGACGTTTTCTCAGTAGATGGTGCTGCGGATTCCCGTGGCCGCACCACAGGTGACAGGACATTTGGGGGCACCCTGCCCCAGCCACACACCCGGAATGCAAGCTTCGTCAGTCACCTCACCGCCTCCGCCTCTGTCTGGCAATCACTTTCCACGAGGCCCAAAGTGCCGCCCGCCCCCACCCCCCCCCAACGATGTTGATGTCCCGACTCCCTGGGTGCTCTGATTGTCCCGCAACCCAGCACATTTCTCTGCCATCCAGTAGACTGCAACCGTGCCTTTTCCAGTAAGATCTGAACCTCAGCTTTGGGGAGATGCCCTGTCTTCCAAGTCTCTCTTTGGATACTCTCCTTCAGCTCTAGGATACCATATTGACTTGTCCTATCTATTATCTTTTACTTACTCTTATTATACCTCGGTATCTTTTTTTCCCCCCAGCCTCATGATCAAGAGTCGCATGCTGTACTGACTGAAACAGCCAGGCCTCCCTTGATATTCTTTATATTACATTTTCCCTGCTTAAATACTTGTGCGGTTTCTTCGGTGTATTTGTTTAAAAAAATTAAAAATTAGGGGCGCCTGGGTGGCGCAGTCGGTTAAGCGTCCGACTTCAGCCAGGTCACGATCTCGCGGTCCGGGAGTTCGAGCCCCGCGTCAGGCTCTGGGCTGATGGCTC
>NW_024412572.1:714409-720699 GCF_014898765.1 Herpailurus yagouaroundi
CCAGCAATCAATCAACCACTGTGTGGTTTCTGTTTTCTGATTGGAACCAGACTAATAATGCTTAAACATGTTAGATGTTCAACAGTGTGTGACGTATGAGTGAGACCAAGTCCTTGCTTTTATGGGGCTTATATTCTAGAGGTTGTTTACTAAGACCTAACTCACAAGGTAGACTGAGCCTCACAAAATGTCGAGGCCGAGGGGCGCCTGGGTGGCCCAGTCGGTTCAGCGTCCGACTTCAGCTCAGGTCACGATCTCGCGGTCCGTGAGTTCGAGCCCCGCGTCGGGCTCTGGGCTGATGGCTCAGAGCCTGGAGCCTGCTTCCGATTCTGTGTCTCCCTCTCTCTCTGCCCCTCCCCTGTTCGTGCTCTGTCTCTCTCTGTCTCAAAAATAAATAAAAGTTTAAAAAAAAATTTAAAAAATGTCGAGGCCAAATATTCTAAGTACAAGGGGCCAAGTGTAAAGAACCTACTGATAATGAACTTGATGTCTTTGAAAACTAGAAGGCCCAGTGTGGCTAGTCTGTGAGCAGAGTGTCAAGAGATGAAGTTGAAGAAGCAGACCTTTTCCCCGAACACATTTTCAGGACAGTTTTGAAAACGAATGAAAGCAGTATGCTGGAAGTTACACCAGGGCGATCGCAGTAAACTGGGATGTGTGGTCCCTGAATTAACAGGCCACAGGAAAGGAGCCTGCAAGCTAGTTTGTGACAAGATGTAATTGGAAGTCTTTAAGATCAGTCTGGTTGCCGGAGAATGAATTACAAGGAAGCAAAAATAGAAAAATGGAGCTGCGATCCCCACGATCCCCACAATCGTGGAGAATATGGTGCTCTCCCAAGGGCTCTTTCAGGTCAGGGTTTCATCCTCATTACCTCTCACACAGAGTACCAGTGGAGGGATTATGTTGCCAGTAAGGAAGGCTTTTTGGAGCTCACGCCTGGACTAGATAGAAATAAAAAGTAGCCGTTCACGTGTCTTTAGGAAGTGATTGGAAATGTAGGGGAGTATCAAAGTAATAAATGAAGGCACGAAAGGGTTAATGAGAGGGGTGCCTGGCCGCTCAGGTCATGATCTGGCGGTCCATGCGTGTGAGCCCCAGGTCGGGCTCTGTGCTGACAGCTCAGAGCCTGGAGCCTGTTTCAGATTCTGTGTCTCTCTCTCAAAAAAATAATAAACATTAAAAAAAAAAAAAGTGTTAATGAGTGATGAAGTGGGTGTGGGTGTTTTCCTGTATAAATAGGAGCTGCAATATGGTAAATCAAACTGAAAAGGTAGCAGGGACCTTGCCCTGGGTGGGTGGGGGAGTGATCCGTAGGGGGCTTAAGTTTTGTTTTGTTTTTTTCTGTAGTTGGCTGGAAGCTGCTGAAGGATTTTGAGTAGGATGGCGATATACATACAGTACGGACGTCTTAATCAGTGTAGGATGAATTTCAGAGAGCAAAGACTAGAGGGGAAGGGAAGGAAGAAAGCACAAGAGAGAAAAGCAGAATTCTCATTCAGGAAAGGAAGCAACGGTGATTTATGGAGTGTGCAAAGCAACGCTCTAAGGCTTTTCATTTCATCTGTGTGATAAACATGTATCGCTACTTTCATGTGTACTAGACTCTCATAAAGAAACTTACTCAAGGCAGCGACAGGCACTGTGTGGCCAAACCAGGACTTAAAGCCGATTTTGTGTTCCAGGAAGGACAAAAACACAACAAAGCACAAATGAAAAAAGACAAGCCTGTGATGTCATATGTACATTCAGGATTTTTATTTCAAAACAAAGAACCACAGTAACATTAATAATAGAAAATCCATTTGGAAATATTCACAATCCGGTCGCTGCGAAATGGGAAGACTTCCACCTGCTAACTGCCAACCCGCTGTTTTTGAGGAGCCAGAAGTAGAAGGGCGGTTAGAGGAAGTCACCTGTTCAAAGCCCCATTCCAAAAGCTCTGTGAGTTTTGTTTTATTTTTTTTCCAGCGGCTCAACGACCAGAGGGAACAGTGAGAACTGGGAAGTAAAATACTGTCATAGGCAAGGGTTTGGCTAAAGGGCCTGAACTGTGTAAGCACCAAGGAGAGAGAGGGTGATCAAGCAACATATGAAAGAGGGAAGGCAGAGTAAATGTCATGGGGTCCAATCTCCATTTATTCAAATACTGGGAAACTAGAGGATTTGTGGAGGTGTCCGTGAGCTGGGGCAAACAGAAACCCCTCCATCTCATCTAATTCTCCGAAATGCTCCAGAGTTAGAAGTCTTCAGTTTGTTTCTTTGTCCTCTTAAAAGAAAGGCCTCCCACTACCCCATGACTCCCCTCCAACGACCTCCAAAGGCCACATGTCCTGATCTCACACTTCTTTCCTACTCCCACTGTCTGGGTCTAGGGTGAGATGGAATCTACCACCAGTAGTCTCCTTAAGGAATTCTCCCTGATCAGGGCAAGGTAGCCAGATGAGACTGAACTGTATAAAGTCTGGAAGAAAACCATAGATGCAAATTCTACCCAGAAGAGGCAGTGTTCTCTGTATATAGAGAGATGAGTTTTAACACATTCTGTTCGAAAGGGGGGGGGGGGGGCTGTAGAACACCGAGGAAACAAGTTACCAATAAACGACCTTACCCAGAGCAAAGTGTCAGTGCACATACATTCATACTCTCTCAAGTGTGGGTTACACTGCACATTTACTCATAACTGTCTCAAATGTACGGCCCCGAAGGGCACTTGACGTAACACTATGGAAATATGGCAACAGATGAACACACATGCAACGACCTTAAAGCGACAACATATAGTCCAACTGGATAATAATCGTTCAGGAAAAGACCCACCCCCAGAGCTGAGGTTACAAATTCAAGGTAGTTACCAACATTCTCCTCTGAATTCTTTTAAAGCTATGGCTTAAAACAAAATAAAAATCAACAACTAAAATCTCCTAAAGACTAACATTTAGAAATACTGAACCTCTACCAAGAACCAGTTTTTTGGGATGCTCATTGGGAAGGCTCTCCCACCAGGCAGGTGGTAGGAGCTCATTAAAAAAACAAAATACAAAAAAGTGAGGCCACTACAAGGGGAGGGAGTTGTTTGGTCCAGCGAGGGGAGACAGGATTGCTAGAAACAGCCTTCCCTTCTCCGGACTCCAACCAAAATTAGAACCCCTTAACCACCATTAACTACAATGCCCATCTCAATAATAACCCGAGATTTCAAGTAACACTACATAAAATCTTAAAACAAAGAAAAAAGTTCCAAAGGTAACCAGTAGCTTCTTAATACAGGCACATGACTTCTCTGAGAAATTTAACTTGAGAGTTTCCACCTGAAGGACAGAAATCGCTGAGAGGCAACGCGCAACGTTCACGCACCCCATCGTACCCCCTCCGATAACACATTACTTTTCTCCACAAATCTTCCCTTATTGCACCTTGACCTCGCCAGTATCGAATCTTCTACCCTATAAACCTCTCTTTAAGCGCCTCCCTCTAACCTCAATTTCCTTACGTTTCCATTATTTGGTAAAATTACTTCACACTTAAAAAAATAAATATTTATGCAATAAAACCAGAAGGTAAAAATAAATAAAACTCAAGTTAATCTGCTCTGCAGAGAGCTGTATGGAAGCGAGGAAGGTGCTCGTATTTAATCCCTCTCTGCCCTCCACACTCCTGTAGATCTGCTTCCTGGTAAGTCTGGGGTCAGGGAAACTGTACCTCACTCTTACTCCCCTGTAGGCCCTTGTGGGGCCATAGTAGAAGCCAAGGGAGGAAGAGCTGGCAATGTTGTCCTAAGCCAAGTGGCCAGTCCCTCCGGAGATGAAGCTAGGTTCACTTGGTCTCTTCTACACGGAAGAGAAACGTCCAAGAACTGAAATGTTTCGAAAGCCGTTGAAGATACAACTAAGTCCAGCATTGGGCTCCTCTGAGTGCTCATGGTGTGTGAGGGAAGAGAAAGGAATCGAGTAGCAGCATTCGGAAACAGTCCTGGGTTACAACCTGATGAGGTCTCTCCCTCCTCTGGGGAGAGGTTGCTTTTCCGTGTTGGGAGGGAGGCGGGGAGGAGGCACGGCTTAGACGCTGGTGGCGGTCTCCTTCACGGGCTGGATGCTGTTCATCTCCATGATGGGGCCTTTCTCACCTCTGACAGCCTCCCTCGCCTGCCCTTCGAAGGCTCGTGTGATTTCCTCAAAAGTCCTGCCACGGGTCTCAGGGACTTTGAAGAAGGTGAAGATCAGGAAGATAACAAGGAAGCCGGTAAAGATGATAAAAACGTAGGCTCCTAAATAGAACTAGTGAAAAGATATAAAGAAAAAAAAAAAAAAAAGGAGTATCAGGGTCAAATCTGGTCGTGGCCAAACTCGTTTCCGTGCCGTCCATTTCTAGTAGGCTCCAAGACATAACCTCTCCACATTTAACAAGAACATCAAGGCTTCCTCAGAGATTTACGATGCCCTTGCTAACTTGCTAGATTTCTCTGCAATTTTGAGCCGTTCTTTTTCCTCTTCACTAAAGTTCCCTGCTTCTAAATACCTACGGAGTAGTTTAGGACTGTTGAAGATGATTTTTAAAATCCGGGTTTCTGGGGCGCCTGCACGGCTCAGGTGGTTCAATGTCCCACTTCTGATTTTGGTTCAGGTCCTGGTCCCGGAGTCATGGGACTGAGCCCCGCATCAGGCTCTGTACTTAGGCTAGAGTCTGCTCAAGATTCTTGCTCTTTCCCTCTGTCCCTCCCCTGTGTGTGCTCTCTCTCTGTCACTCTCTGTTAAGTACAATTTAAATAAAACAAAATCAGATCAAATCTGGGTTTCTGAAAGACTCACAGAAATAGGAACTGCTTTCCAGAAGTCCACTGCAAGTTCCTTTATTTAAGGAACCAACTCCAGGTTATTTTAGAATAGGAGCTGTCTCATCCATTCATTGACATCCCTTTGTGTAGTGAGCCTTTAAGGTCACGGAGTCATGAATGCAAATTCAAATTATGGATTTAAGTGTTGGTTTGGAATCCCTGGAGGCTTAAAACTATCATTGTTTCTAGGCAGAACTATGCCTGTAATCACCTCGGACTAGTGGTCTTTTAATAAAAGTTCCCAGTTTTAGGGTGCCTGGGTGGCTCAGTTGGTTAAGTGTCTGATTCTTGATCTCAGCTCAGGTCATGATCTCATCGTTTGCGGACTTGACCCCACCATCGGGCTCTGCGCTGACAGCACAAGGCCTGCTTGGGATTCTCTCTCTCTCAGCACCGCCTCACCCATGCACGTGTTCTCTCTCTCTCTCTCTGGGGGGCGGGGAGGGGTGGGTTCCCAGTCTTACCCTCCTGCTTCAATCCTTTTTTGCCATCATTCTTTCTTTTTCTATATGCCATTGAAAATGAGAAAGAAAATCTGTTTTAAAACACTTGATATCTAACCCTCTGTGGTGCCAGGAAACAGATTTTAAACCTGTTGGCTTAGGTGAGCTGGTTTTGAGACTGGCTAGGTGAATTTCGTTTTCTTTCTTTCTTTTTTGAGAGAGAGGGAGAGGGAGAGGGCACAAGTGAGTGAGGGGCAGACAGCGAACCCCCACAAGGGGCAGAGAAAGAGGGAGAGAGAAGCAGGGCTCACCCAAAGTGGGGCTCGAGCTCACCTGATGTCGGAATGGAACTCGTGAACCATGAGATCATGACCCGATGCTTAACGACAGAGCCACCCAGGCGCCCCTAGGGGAGATTCGTTGTAATTTACTTACTGCAGCTGAAGGGAAGAGTAGCCCCACCAGAAAGTTGGAGGTCCAGTTCGAACAACCAGCCACTGCCATGGCAGCCGGGCGGGGTCCCTGGCTGAAGAGTTCGGCCACAATAAACCAGGGAATGGGGCCTGGGCCAATTTCAAAGAAGGCCACGAAGACCAAGATAGCAGCAATACAGACAAAACTCATCCAATTATAGTTATCCTATATGAGAAAGGAACAAAGGCAAGTGAGTACTAAAACACAGCACAACCTGGCTAGGATCTAGCCTCCCACAGATGAGGACCTACTGAACACGAAAAGCTCCCTGTGCCGGAGTCCAATGGGGTTACTGGACTATCTAGCCAAAAGCCCTGGGTTTTTGAATCCTAACCTTGTGCTCACCTGACACACAGGTCATTTTCACATTGAGATCATTTCACATGGAGATCATTTCACTGTCCGTAAAATGGGAGTCATTATTACTTCAAGATTACTTTAAGAATTAAATTACAGGGGCGCCTGGGTGGCGCAGTCGGTTAAGCGGCCGACTTCAGCCAGGTCACGATCTCGCGGTCCGTGAGTTCGAGCCCCGCGTC
>NW_024412572.1:723699-740780 GCF_014898765.1 Herpailurus yagouaroundi
AAATAAATTACATAGGGTATTTTACAAGCCACATGTTATACGGATACAAGAATTGTAACAGTTTAACTACCTATCTCTGATGATCCACTTTTCTTAAAACTCTGGGCATGTGACCTTACGGATCTTCCCACCTGTGTCACAGAGGGTCACCTGTAACCTCTTCTACCCGCCTTCCCCCGCCCCCCTTCTTTTCCTCCAAGAGCACTCACCTTTAGCAACAAGGAGATGGTCATAAGGATGGAACAAAAAGCCATCCCTCCAAGGCCAATCATATGCAGGGTCCTCCTCCCTGCCCTTTCCACCAGAAACAGCTATAAGGAGAATAACAGAACATGAAATTTCTGCTTTCCCTTTCGTGAAAACGCCTCGTGAGTTACCCGAATCTGCCTTCCCAATGGCAGGATACTTGTTATGGTCACCCCGCCCATTTTAGTTCCAAGCTCAAAGCATCCCTGCACACCTCCCTCCTTCTCATGCACTTCCTGTTTGCTTGGAGGGAGTGAAGTCTACTTACACCCATCACTCCATAGCTTTTCTTTCCCCGAAGAACAGGCCAAAAAGGTTTAGGTGATGGTAGGGAGGTGGAAGGCCGTGAAACCCATCTTTGAACATGTGTAGTAAGAACTGCCCCCCACCGGCCCGGCCCCGCAAACTACCAAAGCACCCAACTTACAGACACGACGGTGAAGATGGTATTAACCACACCCGCACCAATGGTGGCGTAGATTGGCTCCTCGACGCCCGCATCTTTGAAGATGCCTGTTGAGTAATAGAACACCTAGTGGCAAACAAAAGATGAAGTTCTGAAACCGCAGTTAAACAGAGAACCCTCAAAAAATAAACTCGACCGTCCCAGGAGGTTAAGGGGGTCCTTTCTGGGGTTTTCTTGTTCAATCACGGTATCTCTTCTGCAAATGAATTATCTTCTGAATCTTACCTCTATCCTCTTCTTAGTTCTTGTCAATTCTAGCTGCTTGTTTCCATTTTTTCTTGTACGCTGACTCCTTCTGCTCCATTGAAGTCTCTTCCTTAACATCTTTTTTACCAACTTAGATCTAAAGGTTTAAGTCCTATTAATTTTTTCAACTAAGCCTTGTGTGCTTTAAAGTTTTGTTTTGTTTTGTTTTGTTTTTTGGTAAGATCTACACCCAGTGTGGGCCTCGAACTCGTGACCCCAAGATCAAGAGTCAAACGCCCTTCCAACTGAGCCAACCAGCAGCAAGCCCCTTAAGTAAGCTTCTTCAATAGATAACTACCCTAGCCCTGAAAACAGTGATAGGTACACTGATATTCTAATTTGATGGTGAAGCAATTGAGGAGTAACCTCAAGCCTGCTCATGTAATTAGAAGCAGAACTTGGGCTAGAATTCCTAGCTCTGGGTCCATCCCAAGCATTTCAGGAAGTAATACCTCCTATCATTTTAACTTTATACTATTCAATAAGCTGCTATTTAACATGTACGGTTATGTATGGCTGCTACAACTACCATGGTTAAAGAGATGTCAAAATATTGGACTCAGACTTCAAGGTAATAAGGGAACAGTGCCTGGCAGTGTCTAGATCATCTAGGCTCAGTCCCTCAGGTTTGAGTCAAGAGTTTATGATTTCATCCAGAGTGTGTGTCTCTACAGCAAAATTCGTCAGACTTTTTCATGAATATAAGCATCTATACTGGGATTTACCTTTCAAGAAACAACTCTTACCACCTCAGATAGAAGCCACGTATATTTGTATTTTCTAAAATAAGACTAAGGCCGTGCTTTTTACATTTTTTATTTTTTTAAGTGTATTTATTCTTGAGAGATAGAGATAGAGCGCAAGCAGGGGAGGGGGAGAGAGAGAAAGAGACACAGAATCCGAAGCAGGCTCCAGGCTCTGAGTTGTCAGCACAGAGCCTGACGCGGGGCTCGAACTCATGAACTGGGAGATCATGACCTGAGCTAAAGCCGGATGCTTAACCGACTGAGCCACCCAGGCGCCCCAAGGCTGTGCTCTTAATAAATTTTTTTTCTTAAAGTTTATTTATTTTGAGAGTGCATGTGGGGGAGGGGCAGAGAGGGAGGGACAAAGAATCCCTACCAGACTCTGTGCTGTCAGCACGGAGACCAGTGTGGGGCTCGATCCCACAAACCATGAGATCATGAGCTAAAATCAAGAGCAAGATGTTCAACCGACTAAGCCAGACAGGTGCCACAAGGCTGTGCTTTTGGAAGCAGATCTGCGGGCTCTTGGCTTAGTCGGTAGAACATGCGACTCTTGATCTCAGGCTTAGAGTTCAAGACCCACGTTGGGTGTAGTTTACTTTAAAAAAAAAAAAAGAAAGAAACTAGGGCGACTAGCCGGCTCAGTCAGTAGAGAATGCAGATCTTGATCTCGGGGTTCTGAGTTCAAGTCCCATTTTGGGTGTAGAGATTAGTTAAAAATAAAATCTTCAAAAAAGGCAGGCAGGCAGGCAGGAAGGCAGGAAGGAAGGAAGGAAGGGAGGGAGGAAGGGAAAAAGATTTGTAGTATCATCCCAATCAAAAATTGCTGCTCTAGAAGAGAAGGGGGAGCTAAGACTGCTAAAAAAAATTCCAATAACACTTAATATTACAAAGCTTGTGAGAAAAGACTTTTGAACAGTTAAACCTAGCAATGAATAGTTATGGCAATACTCTCTCTTATCTAAAAGCCTATACAACAAAAACCTAATGCATTAGTACACATCTCAAGGAAAGTTCTTACAGTCAAATTACCTTGCTATTTGCTGCTATCAAGCGGGATTCAAGCTAACTCGTACATCATCTCACCCTCAAGCAGTTTTACTCTGCTAGGTAAACACTACCCAACCTCTGACCCTCTGCCTTTTCTAAGGAAATTAGAAAACACCGTTTACTCAAATGTAGGTTGAAAAAGTGTTTTCACACATCATTTCCTGAAGTGGGAGGAGTCTGTACTCCAGAGTGCTAATTTATCATTTGTAATTTTTCCAAGAGTGGGCTTTTTCTGATCCTGCTTCACAGGGCCGGCATTGGAGCCTAAATTATGCATGCTGGGTGTGAGTGAGGCACCTAGGGTGCACAATTTAAGGAGGCGCTCATGCTTAGGACCACTGACTTGCACCTCGATGCCTCACTGTAGTCCCAGCCCTGCTGTTCTGGAAAGTCTTCAGAGTGGATTTTACTACAGTGATTTTTTTTTTTTTAATTAAAAAAACACACACATATATATATATATATATATATGTACACACATACAAATATACATATATACACAAATATACGTGTATATATATATATATATATTTTTTTTTTTTTAAGTAACCTCTATAACCAGAGTGGGGCTTGAACTTACAACCCCAAGATCAAGAGTTGCATGTTATACAACTGAGCCAGCCAGGTGCCCCTGCAGTGATTTTTAAAGCGACAAAATTTGAGAACAAGATTCACTGAAGTATCTTTCCTCCCAATTTCTGATATTATATCCTCTAACCCTGCATGAGAAGCACTGCTATTTCAGATACAAGCAACCTTCTTGGCGTGTTGCAGAGAAAAGGCCAAGGGCCAACTTGCTATAAAATGATCTAATCATATTGATCAGAGTGATGAGAGGGGCATCCGGGGTGGGGGGGGGGGGGGCAGTTTATCGAGCGTCGGACTTTGGCTCAGGTCGTGATCATAGTTTGTAAGTTCGAGCCCAGCGCAGGGCCCTCTGCTGTCAGCGTGGAGCCTGCTTCGGCTCTAAGTAACCCCCCCACCCCCACCGCCCCTCCCTAGCTCTCTCTCTCAAAAATAAATACACATTAAAAAAAAGAAAGAAAGAAAAGACTGGTCAGAAGCTCTCAAGGCATTCATCTGAAATTTAAAGAGGCAGGACAGCAGTATGTCTCAATTGCAAACATTTTATCTGCAAATGGATAGAAGGTAGGGGAATAAATACCCTCTCTTACCACACCGAAGACTCAAATGCTGAAAGGTGATTACATGCATAGAATATAAGTCACCTGCCAACTGTCAGCTTCCATTTTGCTCCCCACTTTAAACGATCAGAGTCACTATTCTAGTTGTAAACATACATACAGAATAGTACATGTACACCTCTTGAATGGATTGCCTCATTATTCCCCTGGGCTTTACCATGCTTTCTAGACTGTAAAGTCCTGGGAAAAAAAGCCACAGCAGTAAATTCTTGGATCTACTTTAGTTGTATGGCTTACATTATCTTTGATGACACGAGATAAGATTGAGCAGAGTTAGGGGCACCTGGGTGGCACAGCTGGTTAAGTGTCTGACTCTTGATTTCAGCTTGGGTCATGATCTCATGGTTTGTGGGTTCGAGCCCTGCATCGGGCTCTGCACTGACCTCACAGAACCTGCTTGGGATTCTGTCTCCTTCTTCTTTGCCCTTCATGCACTCTCTCTCTCTCTCTCTCTCTCTCTCTCTCTCAAAATAAATAAAAATTTAAAAAAAGATTGACCAAAGTTAAAGACAACCGGAAATAAAAAATGAGTGGGTCAGAAAGAGGATTAATGAAAAGTAGATAATTTGTAATGTCCTATATACTGAAAAAAATTTGGAAGAGGACAGATGTGAACCACAAGTTCCAAGACTAAAGGTGATGAATTTTTTGTTTGAATTTATCTTATTTTTCCACATGGAAAACATGTGCTGCAGACAGAATCTTAAAGCAATAAAACAGGGGCGCCTGGCTGGCTCAGTCAGGGGATCGTTTGGACTCTTGATCTCAGAGTTGTGAGTTCGAGCCCCACGTCGGGTGTAGAGATTACTTAAATAAATGAACTCTAGTAATAAGGAAATAAAAACCAACACTAAGTCAGAGCCTGGATAACCAACACTTTGGAGTGGCCGCCATGTGGCGAGCGTCGTGGGGTGACCACGCCAGCACCTGGCACCGCGGTCAGGGGAGTTAAGTGCAACGTGGGCCCCCTCAGACGTGGAGCAGATACTCACCGCGTTGATTCCAGAGAGCTGCTGGGAGAGCTGGAGCATGATGGAAATGATAATGGGCTGCTGGTAGCTGGGCGATCTGAAGAGCTCCAGCACCGTGGGTTGCTTTTCTTGTGCCATCCTAGCACTCTCATCTTTCATCTCCTGGATGTCCTGAGTCACATCCGGGGTGCCCCACAATCGCTGGAGGACTGGTAAAACAAGCAAACCAAGGATAAGGTTAAGGTGCTGACCCAAGGTCATTTTCCCCGTAACAGCTGGGAAGAGGCCACGCGAGACGAGCCTGGGCTAGCATCTGTGCCTTAATCGGCTTCTCTCTTATTTTTTTTTTAAGTGTTTATTTTTGAGGGGGGGGTGGGGCAGAGAGAGGGGGGACAGAGGCTCTGTACCGACAGGCTGACAGCAGCGAGCCGATGTGGGGCTTGAACTCACAAACCACGAGATCATGACATGAAGTCGGACACTCAGCCCCTCCCGCCTTTTTAACTCTCACGTCATTCTTTAGGGGTCGAATCGAGGGGTGCCTGGGTGGCTCAGCCAGCTGAGCGTCCGACTGAGGCTCAGGCCATACATGAACTCACAGCTCATGAGTTTGAGCCCGGCGTCGGGTTCTGTGCTGACAGCCTGCTTCGGATTCTGTGTCTCCCTCTCCCTCTGCCCCTCCCCTGATTGTGCGTGCGCTCTCTCTTTAAAAATAAACATTAAAAAGAATTTAAAAAACAAAAAAAGAAGGAGAGAAGAAAGAAAGTTTCTGACATGAGAGCCATCAGGAAACCCTTCACTCGGGTTCTGAGGGGCAAGGGAAAGGAGAGGACAGACCCAACACCCTCGTCCTGAAACAAACCGCAGCCCTAAAATTCCTACAGTGAGGGTGTGAGGGATACTCACTGTCCTTGGCGTTCTCCTCTTCCTTTCTGTTAATGAGCAAGAATCGAGGACTCTCCGGGCAGAAGGGAAGGGCTGCGCTTTGTAGGATCGCGGGAATGATGGTGAAGCCCAACAGCAGGGGCCAAAGCTCTTCTGTCCCCAGGATAACTTTCAGGCCAAAGATCTGGAAGCCAGGCAAAGAGGCTACCATAAATCTCATCCTTTCCGAGCCACAGTGGATTAAAAACGAAATTCGGAAAACCCTCCGTGCTTTTACCACAGGAAAAGAAAAAGTCTGTTTCTTCTCCTTTCTCTACCCTCCCTTGCTTCCGAAGCTGTCTGTGAGTTGTAGTAATGCTACCTGAAACTTACGTAGTTGAATGCCTGCCAGAGATTCAGGACTACTTTATGTTAACTCATTTAGGGAGGCATGAAACTGACATTCAGGAAGTACCTGAGCCACGAGAATCCCGACGACGATGCCCAGCTGGTTGAGAGTGCCAAAGGCCCCCCGCAGGGCGGTAGGCGAGATCTCGCCAATGTACATGGGCACAAAACCTGTGCAGAGGCCGCAGAAGAGGCCGATAATCAATCGGCCCAGGATCAGCATTTCGACCGACTTGGCTATTTTGCAGAACCCCATAAGGCAGCCACCAGCGACAGCCAACAGGTTGACGATGAGCATCGAATTGCGCCTGAAAGGTTAAATGAAAACACAAGAGAAATTAGCAAGATAGGCCCAGTCTCTCTCCTTCTTTCCTTGCCTTTTCACCCTTCTCCAGCCTTATTATGTACCTTCTCTTTTTGGTCTAACTTTTCCTTTTTCTATTATCAGAAAATTTCTAGCTGGGATAACCAGGATCGGCGGTTCTTACACCTCTGCGTGCATAAAATCACCTAGAGAACTTGTTTAAGATTCTCCTGAGCCCCAGCTGTAGCCAGAATCGCAGTAACCACAAAGGCCAATAGTTCCCAAAGTTGGCCACAGACTAACAGCATCAGCTAGAGATCTGCAACAAATTAAAATTGTCCCATCCACCCAATTTATTGCATCATTAGGGTGGAGCCCAGCAATCTGATCCCCAAGGCAGTCCAGGTGATTTCATTCAAAGAGAAGGTTTGAGAACCACCGCCCTGGGCAATTCTGCTACAGCTGGTCCAACACATTCTAGAGAAATTTTTGGACCAGTACTGATCTCTGTATGCTTCTTACGGAGTCTTGTTATAACGTAACTGCTTAGATGTCACCAACAAGTAACAAAGATAAGAGTTCAGACACACGTTTTTCTATTTGTAAAAAGCAGACCGCCTTGCAGCTCGCCCTCTCTAAGGCTAACCTGTGGGGAGGCCGTGGACAATTAGTATTGAGAGCCAGAATAAAATAACAAATTGCCGCATTTGTGTGTTAGATGTGGGAGGCAAAGCCACTGGAACAGCTGAAGGAGGACAAGGTAAGAGGTTAACACTGAAAAATTACCGCAGATGTCGGGAAGAACCAAATCTAGATTCTCCCCTCGGGAGGACCACTGGAATTACCCAGGGGAGCTTCGAAATCCTGGGGAGATCTTAAAGGTACATCCCAAACCATCCCTCATTCTCTCTTTTGCCTTTCTCTGCATTCCTTTCCCTGGGTCCCCACCTCTCTCTAGGAGAGAGGTTCTTTCTCTCAAGAAAAGAACAATTGGAAGAAAGTCACGTGAATTGGGAGGTCCACACTAAAATTTCAGTGACTTTAGTTGACACAAGGTGCCCTCAACAATGCAAGCCAAACAATGATCAAATAAAACCGGTTGCTTTAATTTTTTAAAAAGTTGAATTCCGTTTGTGTTTCCAGGACATCTCATTAGCAGACGAAATGGTTCCTTCACCAGAATACTGGAAGTATTCCGCTAAGACATTTTAATCAAGTTAGCACAGAATGAGGAGATTCGATTTTCTTTTGGGGGAGGGGAGAATGTCAGTTCAGTTATTTGGCCATTGTCCACATGTGCCACAGACCAAGGATTACAAAACGTTTCCTCCCGATCCGGCTTTGTAAAATAATGCAAACATCTGCACGAGACCGCAAAGTTTTTAAGAAAAGTAAACAACGTCTGACCTTGTGAATACAAGCAGGTTTCTGGGAAATTCCACAGTGCACTTTATTAGGGAATCCTGAATTAGCTTATGCTGGACTGCCAAAGGCTAATCTCTTGACGGGCAACACGGCTTCAAGCAAGGGCAGTCCTATTCAGTGCCTGTTGGACTAAGCTGGCCTTGATCAGATTGGGGAATGCTCTCATTCAAATACATCCTTACCTCCTCCCCCCCCCCTTTTTTTTTAAGTTTTTATTTACTTAGAGAGAGAACGAGAAGGGGAAGGGCAGAGAGAGAAGGACAGAGGGTCCTCCCAAAGCAGGCACTGTGCTGACAGCAGTAGGAAGCCCGGACGTGGGGCTCAAACTCAGGAACCATGAGATCTTAACCTGAGACGGACGCTTAACGGGCCACCCAGGTGCCCCACAGCCTCTCCATCCTGATTCTCAATACCTGTTCTCAATGCAACCGGCATAGCCTCCTTCTTTGCCCAGTTTCTAGTCGATACCTGCCAAAGCGGTTGACAAAGAGTCCAACGGAGAAGGAGCCAATCATACCACCGACGGAGAAGATGGCCACAGCCAAAGACCAGAGGGAAGTGAGTAACACCTCATCGCGAGGGTTGTTGTGTGTGTTATTCAAAGTGTTGTTGAGAAAGTCCTTTATGATCTGCAAATTAAAATGGTGGGTGGGCAGGCAGACTGTTACACTTGAATGAGAGAAGGGACAAATATGGGCGATCTTCTCCTCCCTAAGAAAACAGCATTACGATTACTTTATAGGTAGAGAATCCAGTGAGTGAACAGATGGGATTGGAAGAGACCCAGAACATACTGGAGTTAATGGCAGCTCCGAAAAGAACAAGCTTGATTTGTCCTGAAAATCCCAGTAGGTAGCAGCACCGATATTCAGTGACTACCCCAGTCCTCCCAAGAACCCCCCCCCCCCCGCCTCCCCATTTTCCCACCATCACGACAGGGTGAGAGGAGAACGGGTCCAGTCACGGGTTTAAGGCGCAACTGAGTTTTTTGCTTTAATGATTCAGCTATAGACCTCCCCACCATTATTCTGCCTCTTCAGCCTTAGCCGAGCTAGGCACCAAGTTGGACTGAAACTCTTCACTCTTGAAACCCTACTTCAAGGAATAATTTCCCTATTCCAAATTCTAACCCTTAACTCTGGTTTCCGGCACTCACCATCTCGGGAGCATTGATGACTCCCGTGTTGTAGCCAAACTGGAAAGAGCCTATCGTAGCGATGGAGATGGCAAAGATCAGCGGCGCCGTGACCTGGGGTGGGGAGGGAGAGAAGGGGAAAAAAAAACAGTCCTTAAAACTCTCGATTGAGTACTAGGAGCACTTGGCTATGAGCAGTATGCAAAGAACAAAAACTTAATGAAATTTAGGTAACGAATGGGGAACACACAACAACAGGTTGTACTGAAGAACTTATCCAGAGATGTGCAGACCATTACGTAAACTTGGGAGAAGTGGCAAGATACTATGGGAAGAAAATTAAGGGGACCTGGGTTAAATGGTTTGAAAGTATTAAAAAAAAACTGCCCCAGATAAAAGCAAGCATAGACCTGGGGCTTCCTGGAAGTGGATTATTTTGGAAACAGTGTCTCTCCTGTACCCCAGATCCCACTGAAGCCCAGAGTTGTGGTGGTGGTGTCCTCATCACTGGGCTGTTCTTATCTCTCGAGATAATGTAATCTACAGCATCTACCCACAGGTATCCAGGTCCGATTTGAAATTCTTCCTGTTTACTTGATAACGTACCGCTGCCCCCATCCAGCAGGGGGCGTGCACTAGCTCCCTTCCATCCCAACACTGGGGAGACAAGGTGGGGAGGAGGGAGTCGTCTTTCACCTTGCTGGAGTAATTCAAGTGTTATCTGAAATTTCCAGCTCGAGGGAAGCCTAATTGTTAAGCCTGAAGACATCTTCTGCAGCGCTCTCCTAGTCCTTCCTTTCCTTGAACCCCCTCCCGGTCCGATTAGACCGAGTGGCTGGCTAGGAGTTTCCGTTCTCCAAGCTGACCTTGTACCCTACTAGGCAACTAGGCCTAAGTACCAGAGTGCCCCCGCCCGCCCCGTACACAGCTCTTTCTGCTTAATCCTTTTCCCATCAGTAAGCACCTCTTCTTTTCTGCCTCACCTCATCATTTACTATCCTGAGGGCCTTTTCCTCCCCGCCCCCCCCATCTTCATCCCTTCTCTTATTTTCATTTATTTTCAAATAAGTTTACCTTGGTGATGATGCTTTTCTCCTTGCAAATTCTGCATACACAACACAAGATGACCTATTAATGTATCGTGCACTCACAATCGCAATCACAATAAGGGCCCCGGGAATTCTATCTCCTTAGTGTCCAGGAACTCCTATAGGTTATAGAGCAGATGGCTGAACACTGACCCAGGCCCCCAAACCAATCCCAGGTCTTTTCAAGGTCTAATGCTTCCAGAGGAATCTTTGCGCTCGCTCAGAGACCCACGCTTGTCATCAACACAGCCAGGCAGCCTTAACACTCAACCATCTCATCCTCGCATCCTCAGTACATGTGATTATGTAACCAAACAAAAACACACACACACAAAAACCCCTGAGAAACACACACAACTTCTCCCGGTGTCTCTCCCTACGACGGAAAGGTGAGCGGGACGGGGATGAATCCTTGATAGGCTCTAACATCCAGAGTAGTGGCCAAATTGTGGCACTGCAGGCTGGAGAAGTGAAAAGGCCTGAAGATGGCTAGATGACTTAGAAAAAAACCCAGCACAGTCATCACCACTGAGTTCGGCCTTTCTGAGTGTGCCCCGCAGGCGCAAAAATAATTGATAATCGTATCATCTCTTACCTTATGTGTCCCCATGGCCCTAATTTAATTCTTTTCCAGTCTTCAATAAAGATCTAGGAGTGGGATCCCAGAGCCACCTCTTGCAGTCAGCAAAACCTCCAAAATGTCTTTCTGGGCAGCAAGTTTTTCTCCAGGTCCCCAGGACCGCTCCACATGTCCCCCTCAGTCTCACCGTTAGAGCTCGCCGGCTTACTTATTTATAATCTCTGCAAAGGGTGGAGCCTGCAAGGGAGACAAGCCCCCCGCCCCCCCCCCAGCCCCACCCCACACCCGCCTCTTAGTGATCCCGTGACCTCTCGGAATTTTGTGACCTCAAATTCTACCCCCACCCTAGACGACAACTCTCTCCCTCCCCTTGTTTCAAAACCACATCCTTCACCCTCCCCACTCCGTTTTTTAAGCTCGTCCTCCTTCCCTCTTCTAACAGCCGCTATATAGCCTCTTAGTTTCACAGACAAAATGCTACCAGAAAAGGCTGGAGGGAGGGCAAATACACTTTAATTTTTGCTCTCGCATCTGCTGGGAATTAAATTAATCTATAAAGCGAGAATAAATGCTATTTATATAAGGCAAAGTTGACTGGGTGCTACTATCTGAGAGTTAAGGTTGCTTGAAGGAGTGTAAGCAGAAAGATGCGTAATGCTATGAATTTATCAGCTGCTTTTTGATTACAGGCTAGGTCTACAATCTTGAAGGGGAAGGAAGGGCAGTTTGAGAGAAGAAACGCAAACAAGGGAAGAATTGGACCAGGTTTTGGCTCTCCTTGTCCTCGGATTAGTACAATCTCTCCCAGGAGGAAGAAAACCTGAGTATCTGGGAGCCAGACCAACTTCCCTGGGGTGCAGGAAGGAAAAAATCAACTGCCTATGGGATAGGATCCAAACTCCTTAATACGGCATTCACCATACCACCCATTCTGAATCCTACCCATTCTACAATGTTTTGCCTCTACTCTCGGGTTTATAGCGTCTACAGATGGAACAATTACCAAATTCAGTTAAACACGTATTTGCTGCACACGCAGTACACATCAGATGCTCTCCAAGAAGGTGGGGACTCGTCAGTATGTAGGGCAAAAAACTTCCTGGCTTTTAAGGAATTCATAGCATTTCCCTTCTTCCACTTACCATGTTTGTTAAAAAGGGACAAGCCCAACTGATTCTTACACACTGGAGAGAATGATCAATAGCCTATTAATTACGGACTGTGAATTTCTTGAAAGAAAAGAGTGAGATAAGTTTCCGATTTCTAAGCCATAGGAGACAATTGACCAAGATGAGTAGGAAAAACAGATAAGAAAAATGTGGACAGAGGAAGATGGAAGGATAATAAGAGGAGAGAGAGAGAAGAGGCTCCAGGGTGAGAGTAAACAAAGAAAACAATTTAGTTCTGATTAAAGAGTTGGGGGAGAGATAGTATCGAGGCTTTGCTGGTGGTGTGTGTGTTGGGGGGTGGATAACACTGGTCAAATTCCTAATGCCCATTAATTTGTAGCCTAGCAACCCCTTCACTATGGGGGAAAAGCGTCCAGCAGTGATAGAGCAGTAAATGGACATAATGTTTCTAGTTGGTAAACCAGGGAAAGTGCATCTCTCTTTGGGGTTTTGGTTGAGGGCCTAGAGTTCAAACTGATGCTACTGGACCTGAAACAAACCAGAGTATGATGTCTCTCTCTTTTTTACAGCGAGGATATTTTCTAAATCTGACTGTTAGCTGAGAGAACCGAGTATGAGTGAAACGTGACATCCAAGAAAACCTTCCCTGAGGTCACACCTCCCTTCCCCCACTCACTCCGGGTCCTTCCAGGAAACACTGAGCCTAGAGGCCCCTTTAGTTACCACAGCAACTGAATTGAGCAGCCAAAGGACAAAGAATATCCTGTATGGCAGCGAGGTCCAATGGAAATAGAGTCCAAGCACTTATGTAATATAAAATTTGCCAGTAGCCACATTAAAAGTTTTTAAAGAAATGAGAGGGATTAATTTAAAAATAATTATTTAATTTGACCCACTATAGCCAAAATAATATCATTTCAGTATGACGTCCATCTAACAATTATTACTAAGGTAGTTTACTTTTTTTTCCCCTAAGAAGTCTTTGAAATTCAGTGGATATTTCACATTTAGCATACATCTCCATTTTAGGCTCTAAATGTTCTATAGTTAAAGTAATATGGTGTCTATCAAAACAACAAAGTTGTGTTTGATCGGAAAATATTTTAAATGAATAAAAATGAACAATTCAGCTCTTCAGGTGCATGAGCTACACGTAAATGCTCAACAGCTACATGAGGCTCATGGCTGGACCTTGCAACTTAGAGTAAGAGGACCATGATGCCCTGTTTTCCTCTGGTCTTTTCTGCGTCCTTCCTTCCTTCCTTCCTTCCTTCCTTCCTTCCTTCCTTCCTTCCTTTTTCTTTCTTTCTTTCTTTCTTTCTTTCTTTCTTTCTTTCTTTCTTTCTTTCTTAAATTTATTCATTTAAATTCAAGTTAGTTAACATACAGTGTAGTATTGGTTTCAGGAGTAGAACCCAGTAATTCATCACTTACGTACAACACCCAGTGCTCATCCAAACAAGTGCCCCCCTCAATGTCCATCACCCATTTTCCCTGCCCCCCAACCCCCACCCCCATCAGCCCTCAGTTTGTTCTCTGCATTTAAGAGTCTCTTACGGTTTTGCCTCCCTCTGCGTTTTTATGTTATTATTATTATTATTATTTTGGTTTTGAAAAATTACTTTGCTGCTTCATCTTTTTTTTAAATTTATTTATTTAAAAAAAAATTTTTTTTAACGTTTATTTAATTTTTTGGGACAGAGAGAGACAGAGCATGAACGGGGGAGGGGCAGAGAGAGAGGGAGACACAGAATCGGAAACAGGCTCCAGGCTCTGAGCCATCAGCCCAGAGCCCGACGCGGGGCTCGAACTCACGGACCGCGAGATCGTGACCTGGCTGAAGTCGGACGCTCAACCGACTGCGCCACCCAGGCGCCCCAAATTTATTTATTTTTAAATTTACATCCAAGTTAGTTAGCATATAGTGCAACAACGATTTCAGGATAGATTCCTCAATGCCCCTTACCCATTTACCCCATCCCCCCTCCCACAACCCCTCCGGCAACCCTCTGTTCTCCATATTTAAGACTCTCTTATGTTTCATCCCCCTCCTTGTTTTTATATTATTTTTGCTTTCCTTCCCTTATGTTCATCTTAAAGTCCTCATATGAGTGAAGTCATATGATATTTGTCTTTCTCTGACTAATTTTGCTTAGCGTAATACCCTCTAGTTCCATCCACGTAGTTGCAAACAGCAAGATTTCATTCTTTTTGATGGCTGAGTAATAACTCCATTGTGTGTGTATATATATATATATATATGTATATGTATATATATATATACCACATCTTCTTTTTTTTATGTTTTCATTTATTTTTGAGACAGAGAGAGACAGAGCATGAGCAGGGGAGGGGCAGAGAGAGAGAGAGACACACACACACACACAGAATCCGAAGCAGGCTCCAGGCTCTGAGCTGTCAGCACAGAGCCTGACACGGGGCTAGAACTCAACGGACTGTGAGATCATGACCTGAGCCGAAGTCAGACGCTCAACTGACTGAGCCACCCAGGCGCCCCTAATACCCTCTAGTTCTATCCATGTAGTTGCGAATGGTAAGATTTCATTCTTTTTGACTGCCGAGTAATACTCCATTGTATATATATATATATATATACCACATCTATCCATTCATCCATCGATGGACACTTGGGCTCTTTCCATACTTTGGCTATTGTTGATAGTGCTGCTATAAACACGGGGGTGCCTGTGCCCCTTCGAAACAGGACACCTTAGATAAATACCTAGTAGTGTAACTGCGGGGTCATAGGGTAGTTCTATTTTTACTTTTTTAAGGAACCGCCATACTGTTCTTCAGAGTGGCTGCAGCAGTTTGCATTCCCATTTATCTTATTTCTTATCTTTGCTTTTATTTATTATTTGTCTCACAGTGTCACTCTTGGCTCTAAATCACTTTATCTTTTCTTTCTCCTTCTCCTTAGGCTTAGCATGATTATTCTTCAATGTTTTGCAAGGGCAAATGGCACAAATAAAAGTAAAAAGTAGGTCTGTATTACCCCCTTCATTTACTCAGAGCAGGCTCCGGCATAATTCCAGAACACAGTTTTTGCCCCAGTAATTATTTGCCCAATGGTTAATGAAATAACAAATGTAATCGTGAAGGTGCAGGATTTATGTGTCCCAAATAAACGTGTGTAAAACAGCTATGGAGAAAGATAAGACTGCAGGTTAAGTTTTGGAAATAATTTTGTAGAATATTTCCTTCTTGGGGAAAAAGGAGGGAGGGCGAAAGGGAGAGAGATGTGAAACATATTTTGTCTGGCTAACTCAGTCTGAGAAAATTACCTTAAAAAAAGTTAAGCCACAGGAACAGAGAGCATTCTACTTGCGGCAATATATGTACTTTTTTTTTTTAAAGGTTACAACTGGAATTCAACTGAATCTCAAGAATGTAAAAGTGTGCTGACATATTGAGACACATGCTTCTTGGGGATGAGGGACCTAATAAACTCCTGACCCGAAACCAGTCAGTGCTGGGCTTGTCCCCCAGAGTAACAGACATCCCTTAGGTAATCCACACCCTGGGCAATAGATAACAGTTGCTCAATACATCTCTGCGTTGGTATGTTTTGGGGAGATTGGTTGGTTGATTGGGGTCTTCGATGCACTTTGAGAGTAGGTCCCACTAGATCCCCAACTCTAGTTAAGAGTTACAAGCTCTGGTGATTAATTTGGTGATTAAGCTAGGGAAGGCCACCAAGGTAAATAAAACATGTATCTTGTATCATTCGATTGCTGTGGGACGTTCTTCCACCTTTACTGAAAACAAAAGAGGAAATGTGGTGGATACATGTGAAAATGGAATAGACTGGGGAGAAATGTTACTAAATTCCCACCTCATAGTTTAATGTAGGTCTGCTAAGAAGAAAGTAATGAACGAAATAATGGCCTGAAGTCTCCTAAATCCAAATACAGCTATCTGCAGACCACAAATCTCAATCCTAGCTTCTTGCTAGTCTGTGGGAGGCTGTTTGCTACTGCGATAACTCAGTGGGAAAACAAACCAAAAAAATCCTGAAATCGAGAAATACGGGTTTGAAACACGTAGAGTTACAGACAGAGAAAAAAACCTGCTTCTTTCACAGGCCAGTGTAAATGGCATTTCAAGGCTCACCAAATAGCTAAAGGCTAAAGATTGCCAGAGTTAATTCTACTCTTTGCTTTGTATTTGTAATTTTCCTCATAAAGAACAACTTTTGTTGCAGCATGTTATTTTCTAATCTTCCTCTACCACGTTAAGTGCAGTCAGAGTTCATTTGGAATCCAAAAGCACCAAAGAAAACACAGGGTAAAGAAAGAAACAATTTGAGAAATGTTGATTTTCTTGTCTAAACTGGGTTGCAACCATTCATCACTCTAGCTGATCCTGAAGCACCTAATCCC
This sequence comes from Herpailurus yagouaroundi, assembly GCF_014898765.1. Classification (NCBI taxonomy): domain Eukaryota; kingdom Metazoa; phylum Chordata; class Mammalia; order Carnivora; family Felidae; genus Herpailurus; species Herpailurus yagouaroundi. The sequence continues at coordinate 739,967 of NW_024412572.1, forward strand.
AGCTCTCAGACCCTTACCACTCTCCCCTCCTCAGATTTCCTTTAAAAATCACTCCATCCCACACCAGTGCTGAGATGAATTACACTAAATCGAAATCTTAATCGGATCATTCTCCTACTCAAATATCTTCAATGCTTATTGAATAAAGTCTAGATCAGTGCTGTCCAAGAGAAACATGTGAGCCACATATGAAATTTAAAAATTTCCAGTAGTCACGTTTAAAAAAAGTGAAAAGAAATGAGTTAATTTCAATACTATATGTTATTTAACCTAATATATACATATGCCAAATATTACCACTGCAACCTGTAATTAATATAAAAGTTATTAATGAGGTACTTTCTCTCTCTTTTTTTGGTACTAGATCTTTGTTTATTTTTTTATCTTTTAATTTGTTTATTTTTGTGAGAGAGAGAGAGAGAGACAGAGCATGAGCTGGGGAGGGCAGAGACAGAGGGAGATACAGAATCGGAAACAGGTTCCAGGCCCTGAGCTGTCAGCACAGAGCCAGACGTGGGGCTTGAACCCACGAGCCTTCGAGCTGTGAGATCATGACCTGAGCCAAAGTCGGGCGCCTAACTGACTGAGCCACCCAGGCGCCCCTGGTACTAGATCTTTAAAATGCAATCTGTATTTTGCATTTACAGCATATCTTAATTGGGACACTAAATTTTCAACGACTGAGGCGAAATGATGAGGTTGCATTTAACAAAAACATTTTGTAGTACTTCTAATATTTTTACACTGCTTCACTTTTTAAAAATTGCTTCTTTCTTTCTTTCTTTCTTTCTTTCTTTCTTTCTTTCTTTCTTTC
>NW_024412572.1:740790-743598 GCF_014898765.1 Herpailurus yagouaroundi
TTCTTTCTTTCTTTCTTTCTTTCTTTCTTTCTTTCTTTCTTTCTTTCTTTCTTTCTTTCTCTCCCTTCCTGCCTGCCTGCCTGCCTTTCTTTCCTTTCTTTCTTAATGTAATCTCTATTCCCAACATAGGACTTGAAATCAACACCCCAAGATCACGATTTGCATGCTTTACTGACTGAGCCAGCCAGGTGCCCCAACACTTCTTCAGATTTTAAATACAAACTTAAATGAATTAAAATGGGATGAAATTAATAATTAAACTCCTCAGTCACACTAGCCGCACGGTATGTATATCACCTCCTTGCCCAGGCCAACCTGAACCAACTGTCAGGGTTTGAACAGGCCCCGTGTACCTTTTCATCGGTATGCTTTATTATATCCTTTATAATAAACTGATAAATGTGACTAAATGTTTCTTTGAGGTCTGTGAGCTGCTCTAGCAAATTAATCAAATCCAAGGAGGGGGCTGTTGGAACCTCTAATCTACGGCAGTTGACGACCTGGGTTTGCCACTGGTGTCTGAAGCGGAGGGAGAGGGAGGCTGAGCCTTTAATCTGTGACATCTGCTGCTATCTAGGCTGGATTGTATCAGAGTTGAATTGGGAAGGGCATTCTGTTATCCTCAGCTGAGAATTGAGGAGTTGCTTGGCGGTGTGAAAATACACACATCAAAGGCTGCCGTAACTATTCACCACAGACTGGATGGCTTGAGCAACAGAAATTTATTTTTACACTTCTGGAGGCTGGGTGTCCAACGTCAAGGGGTTGACAGGTTGCGTTTCTCCTATGGACTCTCTCCTCGACTTGTAGATGGCCCTTTTCTCTGTGTGTATACATTCCTGGTGGCTCCTGAATGCCCACATTTCCTGTTCTTATAAGGACATCAGTAGGATTAGATTAGGCCTGACCCTAAAGGCCTCATTTTAACTTCCTCACTTCTTTCAAAGCCCTGTCTCCTAATACGATCACACTCTGAGGTACTGGGGGTTCGGACTTCCTTATGAATTTTGGGGGAACACAATTCGGCCCATAATACTATGTTATCGGAGACTCATTCTTCTGTACTCTTTCATCTTGAATATCCTTCCCAACTGGCTAACTAGTGGTCATGCATACAATAACCAGTATCTCTTCCCCCTTGTGAAACCTTCACAGACAAACCAAAGAAGATAAGGTTTCCTTCAGGTCACAATCTATCTCAAACATACCTATATTATAGTACTTACTAAAATCCCATAGCAATTAGTTGTTTACATATTTGCTTACCCTTCTAATTTGTGAGCACTCTGAGGGCAGAGGTTTTATTTACCTTTATGTCCACAATGCCTATCAAATAGGTGAACAAAAAATGTTTTTTATTTTTTTTAGTATTTTTTTCTGTTTGTTTTTAGTTTTGAGAGAGAGAGAGAGAGAGAGAGAGAGAGAGAGAGAACACAAGTGGGGAAGGGGCAGACAGAGAGGGAGACATAGAATCCGAAGCAGGCTCCAGGCTCTGAGCTGTCAGCACAGAGTCCGATGTGGGGCTCGAACCCATGAACCGTGAGATCATGACCTGAGCTGAAGTCAGATGCTTAGCGGACAAAACCACTCAGGCGCCCTTATTTATTCCTAAGTAATCTCTATGCTCAATGTGGGGCTCAAACTCACACCCCTGAGATCAATAGTTGTATGCTCCACCGGACGCAGCCAGGCAGGTACCGCCTTAATTAGTAAATTCTACAACATGATTATAGAAGTGCTTTGTTAACAAAGGTAGTGATTCATAGATGTCTCAAAAAACTATCCCTAGAAAAGAAACTTCTTTTAGGGATATACATGGATGTGGCTTGATTAACTTGATTAAGGTAATATTTCCCAAGAATCATTCCTTAATGTATTCAAAGTTCACAAGTATACTAGCATTCCTGAAGCTTTATTTTTTATTGGTAAAGCATAAAGCCAATTAAAGAAATGTACAATCAGTCTTGTGTCTGTTTCACTGGCACCACCCATCTCTGAAGCTCCATCTAATCAGCCAACCAAACCCTCTGACATTAAAACAAAACAAAATAAAACAAAAACACCTGTAGTAATAGCCTAGGCTATTACCACTTAATTTGTAAGCACATACTTTTGAGGACTTGTTATCCATACTCTTTAATGCTATTGGCTATACTCCTAAGTAACTGTCTTGAAATGTGTGTTTTTGATAAATATCTGTTAGGACTTCTAATTTTATGTTTAAGTCTGTCGCCAGTTTCAAAGTGGACACTTTCTAAATGTATTTAGCATAGACAAATCTATTATCATCCCATATTATTGTGTATATTACTTTAAAAACGCTTTGCTATTATTGGTTTACAAATTTATCTCCCCAAATACATTGTGAGCTTCCTGAAAACCGTGCGTACACCTTATTTGGCTCAATATTCTGATTATCTGATACATTGTAAATGATAAATAAATGTTTGTTGAGAGAACTGCATAAATGAGTGCTGATCAGGCAGTAATTGCTAAGGATTCAAATAGAACTGAACAGTTTCTTGGTTTTGTTTTTTGTTTGTTTGTTTGTTTTTAAGATTTTATTTTGGGGGCACCTGGGTGGCTCAGTTGGTTAAGCAGTGGGCTCTTGATTTCCCCTCAGGTCGTGATCTCACAGTCATGAAAGTGAGCCCTGCATCAGGCTCTACACTCTGTTTAGGATTCTCTCTCCCTCCCTCTCTCTCTCTGCCCCTTCCTCGCTAGTATGTGAGAGTGCTCTCTCTCTCAAATGAACAGATAAAAAGAAAGAAAGAAAGAAAGAAAGAAAGAAAGAAAGAAAGAAAGAAA
>NW_024412572.1:743608-763617 GCF_014898765.1 Herpailurus yagouaroundi
AAAGAAAGAAAGAAAGAAAGAAAGAAAGAAAGAAAGAAAGAAAGAAAAAGTAATCTTTACACCCAATGTGGGGCTTGAATTCACAACCTTGAGATCAAGAGTCATATGCTCCATCAACAGAGCCAGCCAGGTGTCCCTGAACATAGTTTTAATTGTATTTATATCTTGGCTGTCTCTAAAAAGAATGTGTTAACAAACAAAAGAATAGTGGTCTGTATTTCGAAAACAAAAATACTCATTTGATGGTTAAAATTTGATATCATCTACCATTAAGATGACTAATTCCCTTTTAACTCATTCTGTAAGTACAGCATTACCCTTATACCAAAACCAGACAAAGACATTACAAAAAAGACAACTATAGACCAACATCTCTCACAAATATAGATACAAAAATGCTTAAGGATATATTAGTAAATTTAATACAAACATTAATAAAAAGAATTTTTATCTATCATGACCAATTAGGATTGATTACAGATATGCAAGGAGTGTTAATAATAATTATATTTTTATAATAATAATAATAATTAATTGAAAATCAATTAATTTAATCCATCATACCAACAGGTTAGAAATGAAAACTCCCATGGTCATGTCAATAAATGCAAAAAAAATCATTTGACCAAATCCAACAGTTTTTCATGATTTAAAAACTTTCAGTAAATTAGGAATACAGAAGAACTTCCTTAACTTGATAAAGAATGTCTACCAAAAAACCCACGACTAACAACATACTGAAATGTCGAAAAACCCAAAGCTTTCCCACTAAGATCAGAAACAAGGTAGAAATGTTCCCTCTCACTACTCCTTTGCAATATTAGCTAGAAATACTAGCTAATATAACAAGACAAGAAAAGAAAGGAAAGACCTAAAATTCTGTTTGAACATGACAGGACTGTCTATAAAGAATAAAACACTGGGCTGTCTGGGTGGCTCAGTTGGTTAAGTGTTCGACTTTGGCTCAGGTCATGATCTTGTGGTTCACTAGTTTGAGTCCTGCGTCGGGCTCTGTGCTGACAGCTCAGAGCCTGGAGCCTGCTTCAGATTCTGTGTCTCCCTCTCTCTCTGCCTTTCCCCTACTTGTACTCTGTGTCTCTCTCTCTCTCAAAAAAAAAAAAGAAAAGAAAAAAGAAAAAACATTTAAAAAAAGAACTTAATAAAACAAACAAACACAAAGAATGAAATCCTGAGATGCCTGGATAGCTCAGTTGGTTAAGCGTTTGACTCTTGACTTTGGCTCAGGTCATGATCTCACAGGTTCATGAGATGGAGTCACACACTGGGCTCTGAGCTGACAGCTCGGAGTCTGCTTGGGATTTTCTTTCTCCCTCTCTTTCTGCCCCTCTCCCACTCTTTCTCTTTCACTCTCTCAATAAGTAAATAAATAGATAGATAGATAGATAAATGAACAAATAAACTTGAAAGAAAACAAAAACTTTAGAATCAGTTTTTTGATTTCCATAAAATAACTTACTGGGACGCTGAATGGGATTGCACTGGATCCATAGTTCAAGGAGAACAAAGTTGTGTAACCGATGTTTCCTACTTGACTTCAAGACTTACTATAAAGCCACAGTAATCAAGACATTGTGGTATTGGTGAAAACAGTAGACAAACAGATCAATGGAACAAAATAGGGAGCCCAGAAAGACCCACATGAATACAGCTGACTGATTTTTTACAAAGAAACAAAGGCAACATAGTGGAGCAGAGATAGTCTCCTTCTCAACACATCATACTGGAACAAAGGTACATCGACAGGCAAAAAAAAAAAAAAAAAACCCCACAACAATCCAGTAACAGACAGATCTTACACTTTTCGCAAAATTAACTCAAAATGGATCACAAATCTAAATGTAAAACACAAAGTTAATAAACTCCCAGAAGATAACACGGGGAAAAAAACCTAGATGACCTTGGCTATGGCAATGACTTTTTAGACACAACACCAAAGGCACAATTCATGGAAACAATATTTGGTAAGTTGGACTGTGTTAAAATGGAAACTTCTGCTCTGCAAAAGACACTTTTTCAAAATGGTTATTTATTTATTTTTGAGAGAGTGAGTGTGAGTAGGCCAAGGGCAGAGAGAGAGGGAGACAGAGAATCCCAAGCAGGCTCCATGCTGTCAGGCACAGAGCTTTACATGGGGCTCAAACTCATGAACCAACCATGAGATCATGATCAGAGCCAAAACCAAGAGCTGGACGCTTAACTGACTGAGTCACCCAGGGGCCGCAGACACTTTCAAGAGAATAAGAAGACAAACCACACACTGGAAGAAAATATTTGCAAAAGCCACATCTGATAAAGGACCAATATCCAAAATATGCAAAGAACGGTTAAAATTCGACAACAACAAAAAAACAACCTGATTAAAAAATAGGCCAAAGACCTCAGCAGAAAGAAGATATACAGATGGCAAATAAGCATATGAAAAGATGCTGCACATTATATGTCATAAGAGAAATGCAAAATAAAACAACGAGATACCAGTACCACCTATTAGAAGGGCCAAAATCTGGAACACTGACAATACCAAATGCTGACGAGAATGTGGTGCAACCAGAAATCTCATACATTGCTGCTGCGATTGCAAAATGGTACAGCCACTTGGGAAGACGGGTGGTTTCTTACAAAACTAAACATACATCTACCATACAATCCGGCGATCCTGCTCCTTGGTATTTACTAAGAGGAGTTGAAAATTTATGTCCACACAAAAACATGCATACGCATGTTTACAGAAGGTTTATTCATAATTGCCCAACCTTGGAAGTAACCAAGATATCCTTGAATAGGTGAATGTATAAACAAACTGTGGTACATGCAAACAATGGAATATTATTCAGTACTAAAAAGAAATGAGCTCTTGAGCTATGGAAAGACATGGAAGTCTCTTACATGCATATTAATAAGTGAAAGAAATCTACTCCAATTTTAAAAACAGTGGCTGTGCCCATTTCATTTCCGTGTCTCTTCCTCTAACATCATTTCCATCACCCTCTCCACACTTGGTACGATACATTATTTAGAGGAGACACTAGATAAGTATTCGGGGGGATTAAATAGTTTCGTTTTGGAGACTGTGCTCTGTGGGAGTGAATGTATTGACTGGCCATGAACTCTTCATTCCACTGGTAAACCAGAATGCCACTTAAAATTTTATAATCTGTTTCTTTGCAATTTCACTAGCACAACTTGCCCTTTAAGCCCTGCCTAATCAGTCAACTAGGCTTGTTCCTTGTCGCCTCTTTAATGAAATCAAATGATTAATTTCAATTGAACAATCATTTGGTAAGAATGTCTCATGAAAAGAACAGTGAACACCATACCCCTAAATTTCTTTGAATATATACCCTTATTTGGTGCTCATGTTCTTAAAAACTTCATTTCATGCTTTTAAGTCTGCTTGTCAATACCAAGTAGTTATTTTTTTGATCAAGTATTTTTTTTAATACTTAGCAGAGATTAAAGTGATTTTACCATGCCATAACATCATGTATATCATATTTATTGTTAATAATCAATAATAATATTGTCAGGGGGCACCTGGGTGGCTCAGCCGGGTAAGTGTCCAACTCTTGATTTCAGCTCAGGTCATGATCTCACGGTTTGTGAGATCGAGCCCTGTGTCAGGCTCTGCACTGACAGTGATGGAGCCTGCTTGGGATTCTCTGTCTCTGTCTCTCTGTCCCCTGATCATACGCATTCTCACTCTCTCTCTCAAAATGAATAAATAAACATAACAAATAATATTGTCAGAATATTCTTGACACAATATCTAGACAGATAAGTAGGTCATCATAGTAGACAAAGGAAGATCTGAAGAAAAAGGAAGAACCAGGTTACTGGTTCAGGAAGGAAAGGAAGTGAGTGTCTATGTCACAATTCAAACTAAAAAATACCACTGCCTTATACAATAGCTGCCCACAAGCAGCCCCATACTAATCCCTCCCATATGCCAATCTAATTCTGAAAGATAAGCAGCATGCAAAAAAAAAATATCGGGGTTTAGATCTATAGACACTCTCTAGTGTTTTCTTAATTGGTCTTTCGGGGTTAGAGAGCAAGTGACACTCTCTCCTTGCAGAGCATCTCAGTGCTTCCCTGAAATGATCACTTACCACTAAAGCAGAAGTTCCTTCTCTGACACCTCCCTTCACTGATTACAGCTGCCTTGAGTGGGGCATAAATATCCTCCTCACTCATTAAACACCCTTTTTATTTATTTATTTCTTATTTTTAAAAAATAATGTTTATTTTTGAGAGAGACAGAGAGAGAATGCAAGTGGGTTAGGGGCAGAGAGAGAGGGAGACACAGAATCCGAAGCAGGCTCCAGGCTCTGGGCTGTCAGCACAGAGCCCGACGCGGGGCTCGAACTCACGAGCTGTGAGATCATGACTTGAGCCAAAGTCGGACGCTCAACCAACTGAGCCACCCAGGTGCCCCTTAAACACCCTTTTTAACACCTAGCAGAGACTTGGCATTATTATGTTATCCACTGTCCTTATTATCAACACTAGGAAGAATAGGTAGGAGAGACAGAGTAATCACAGCTTACTATAATTGACCAAGCAGAGGATTGGGGGTCAAAAGAGCAGAATCTGAGTCCCAGCTCTGAAACATGAACTAGAGTTTAGACATTTGAACAGGTCACATAACTTCTCTGTCTCCACTTCAGTATTTTAGTTGAAGGCCATAATACTCAGCTCATGGGATTATTGAGAGAAATGAGATAATGTGAAAGAAAAGAAAAGAAAGAAAGAAAGAGAGAAAGAAAGAAAGAAGAAAGAAAGAAAGAAAGAAAGAAAGGGTGGGAGGGGGGAGGGAGAGAGAGAGAGAAAGAAAGAAAGAAAGAAAGAAAGAAAGAAAGAAAGAAAGAAAAGAAAAGAAAAGAAAAGAAAAAAGAAAAGAAAAAACCCTCAAACTCTAAAGCTCTGGCAAATATATACATTCATTCATTCAGTCAATCATTTATGCAGTTTCCCTCAACTGTTCTTTGCCAACTACACGCTAGGCACAGTTCTAGGTGCAGGTAATACAAATGTCACTAAGACAAGTCCCTACCCTCAAAGTCCATACCCTAACCTTAAATTTCAATATGGAAGGCATATGTGATGGTTAATTTTTTAAAACGATTTTATTTATATATTTATTTTAGTGTATTTATTTTTGAGACAGAGCATGCACACGTACGTACACGCATGGGTTGGGGAGAAGCAGAGAGAGAGAGGGAGAGAGAGAGAATCCCAAGCGGGCTCCACACTGATGGTGTGCCCCTTTAAGATTTTATTTTTAACTAATCTCTACACCCAACATGGGGCTCGAACTTACAACCCTGAGATCAAGAGCTGCATGCTCGAGGCGCCTGGGTGGCTCAGTTGGTTAAGCATCCAGCCCTTGATCTTGGCTTAGTTCATGATCTCACAGTTCATGAGTTCAAGCCCCACGTGGGACTCTGCACTGTCAGTGCTTGGGAATCTCTCTCTCCCTCTCTTCCCTCTCTCTCTGTCCCTTCTGCAAAAAAAAAAAAAAAAAAAAGAGTCGCATGCTCTACTGACTGAACCACCCAGGTACCCCTGTGATGGTTAATTTTATATGTCAACTTGCCTGGGCCACAGTGCCTAGAATTTGGTCAAATATTATTCTAGATGTTTCTCTGGGGGAGTTTTCAAGTGAGATTTACATTTAAATTGGGGGACTTTGAATGAAGCAGATTGCCCTCCATAATGTTGGTGGACTTCATCCAATCAGTTGAAGGCTTGAAGAAAACAAAGACTGGGGCGCCTGGGTGGCGCAGTCGGTTAAGCGACCGACTTCAGCCAGGTCACGATCTCGCGGTCCGTGAGTTCGAGCCCCGCGTCAGGCTCTGGGCTGATGGCTCAGAGCCTGGAGCCTGTTTCCGATTCTGTGTCTCCCTCTCTCTCTCTGCCCCTCCCCCATTCATGCTCTGTCTCTCTCTGTCCCAAAAATAAATAAACGTTGAAAAAAAAAGAGAACAAAGACTAATATCCCCTGCTCCGCCTCCAAGCAAGAAAGAATTCTGCAGGTGATGGCCTTTAGAGAGTCTCCAACCTGCCAGCCCACCCTGCTTGGACTTGCCAGCCTCCATAAGTAAATTCCTTAACACAAAAATCTTTTTCTATATATACACATCCTATTGGTTCTGTTTCTCTGCAGGGCACTGACAAATTTTGTTACCAAGAAATCGAATGCTGCTATAGCAGATACCTAAAAACCTAGAAGTGGCTTTGGAGCTGAGTAATGGGTAGAGGCTGGAAGCATTTGGAGGTACATACTAGTAAAAGCTGAGATTGTCTTGAAGAAATTATTGCTAGGAATATGAATGGGAAAGGTGATTCTGGTGAGGTCTCAGACGAAAATGAGGAACATGTTATCGGAAACTGGAAGAAAGTTGGTCCTTGTTGTGAAGTGGCAAAGAACTTGGAGGAATTGTGTTCTAGTGTTTTGTGGAAAGGAGAACTTGTTTGTAATGAAATAGGATATCTAGTTGAGGAGATTTCTAAGTACAGTGTAAAAAGTATGACTTGGTTTCTCGTTGCTGCCGATAGTAACACAGGAGAAGAGAGAGATACATTGAAAGAGGAACCGTCAAGCAAAAAGGAACCAGAAGATGAAGATTTGGAAAATTCTTAGCTTATCCATATTACAGAACAAGAATGCTTGCTCTGGAGAGGACACCAAGGGTATGGCTGAAAGTTCACTTGATACAGAGATCATGAGCACAACGCATGGCTTTAATCTGCCACCTTAGCAGAATCTAGGAATGGAAATGGTGTTATGTCAGTAGACACACGGCCAGCTTGGACTATGGGCACAGAGAGAAGATAAAATGAAGGAAGGTGAAGCCTGCTACGATTCTACAGGACGGGAACAGAACTATCATCATGTGCTGTCTTTCAATAAGAGGTAAGAATGACACTGAAGTTGATTCAGAGATCAGCAGGGTTGCCTCTCCTACCACAGGCCAGAGCACAAGGGCCCTCAAGGAAAGGCTGTCACCTCAGGGGGCCCCGAGGGCAGAGTACTCAGCCAAGGAGGGTTATCTTGAGACTTAAATCTAATGAAACAGATTTCTTGGCTAGGACACCAAAAGCACAGGCAACAAAAGTAAAAAAAAAAGGCAAATGTGTCTCCATCAACCTTAAAAACCTTTGTTCATCAAAGGATACAATGAACAAGGTGAAAAGGCAACCTATGGAACCAAAGAAAATTTTGCAAATCATATATCAGATAAGGGGTTAATATTCAGAATATATGAACAGCTTAACAACAAAATAATTCAAATAACCTGATCAAAAATGGGCAAAGGATTTGAACAGACATTTTTCCAAACATGATATACCGGTGACCAACAGGCACGTGAAAAGATGCTCAACATCGATAATCATCAGAGAAATGCAGATCAAGACAACAATGAGAAATCTCTTCATGCCCGTTACAATGGCCATTATCAAAAACAACAACGACAGAAAATAACAAGTGTTGGTGAGGGCATGAAGAAATTGATACTCTTGGGCACTGTTGGTTGAATTGTAGAGTAGTACCATTGTCATGGAGAACAGCATAGTGGTTCCTCAAAAAAATTAAAAATAGAACTACCCTATGATCCAGCAGGCTCCCTTCTAGGTATATGTCCAAAAGAATGGAAAGCAAAGTCTTAAACAGAAATATCTGCACATTCATGTAGCACACCCAGGACTATTCACTATCGCCAAAGGTGGAAGCAATCCAAGTGTCCATCAAGAGATGAACAGATAAATATCCAAGGAATATATATATATCCAAGGGAATATTATTCATCCTCAAAAAGGAAGGAAATCCTGTCACATCTTACATGAATTGACCTTGAGGCCATAATGCTAAGTGAAATAAACCAGTCATAAAAAGATAAACACTGTAGGATTCTACTTACAGGAGGTATCTAAAGTAATCACAGTCAGGGGCGCCTGGGTGCCTCAGTTGGTTGAGTGTCCATCTGACTCTTGATTTCGGCTCAGGTCATGATCCCAGGGTTGTGGGATCGGGTCCCGTGTTGGGCTCTGCGCTGACCGTGCTGAGCTTGCTTGGGATTCTCTCTCTCCCTCTCTCTCTGCCCCTCCCCCGACTCTCTCTCTCAAAATAAATAAACATTAAAAAAAAATAAAAACCTTAACAATCTCTTTAAAGGCCCTGTCTCGGGGCGCCTGGGTGGCGCAGTCGGTTAAGCGGCCGACTTCAGCCAGGTCACGATCTCGCGGTCCGTGAGTTCGAGCCCCGCGTCGGGCTCTGGGCTGATGGCTCAGAGCCTGGAGCCTGTTTCTGATTCTGTGTCTCTCTCTCTCTCTGCCCCTCCCCCGTTCATGCTCTGTCTCTCTCTGTCCCAAAAAAATAAATAAACTTAAAAAAAAAAAAAAATTTAAAGGCCCTGTCTCCAACTACAGTTACATTCTAAGGTACTAGAGGCTGAGCATTGAGCCCGACTGAGATTCTCTCTTGCTCTGTGTCTCTGCCCCTCTCCCCCAATCGCGCATGCTCTCTCTCTAAAATAATAAACAAATAAATAAACAAAGTAGTCACACTCATGGAAACAGACAGTCGAATGGTTACCTGGAGTTGGAGGGAAAGAGTAAAGGGGAGTTATCCTTTAATGAGTATAAAGTGTTTGCAAGATGAAAAGTTCTGGATATCTGTTTCATAACAATGTGAATACAGTTAACACGTCTGAACTGTACACTTATGGATGGTTAAGATGGTAAAAAACCTTTTTAATGTTTATTTTTGAGAGAGAGAGCACATGTGCATGTGCAAGCGTGAGCAGGAGAGGGGCAGAGAGAGGGGAAAAGAGGATCTGAAGCAGGCTTCAGAGAGCCCGATGCGGCCTCGAACTCACGGACTGTGAGATCATGACCTGAGCCAAAGTCAGACGCTTAACCAACTGAGCCATCCAGGTGCTCTAAGATGGTAAATTTTGTGTTATGTGCTTTTAACCACAATAAGAGAGAAAGAAGAAAGAAAGAAAGAAAGAAAGAAAGAAAGAAAGAAAGAAAGAAAGAAAGAAAGAAAGAAAGAAAGAAAAAAGAGAGGGAGGAAAGAAGGAAGGAAGGAAGGAAGGAAGGAAGGAAGAAAGAACTAATGGGGTTTACCTTGCTAGATTTTAGATTTGTTTGGTAACTCGTCAGCCCTTTTTTCTTTCCAGTTTCTCCCTTTTGGAAACAGAGTGTGCGTCTTACGCCTGTCCCACTACTGTATTTTGGAGGCACGTAACTTGTTTGCTTTCACAGGTTCATAGCTGGAGAGAAATGCTCCCTTAGGATGAATCATACCTCCAGTCTCACCCATATCTGATCCAGATGATACTCAGGTGAGACTCTGCATGTAGACCAGATGCTAGAATTGGATAAGAAAGACTTTTGAGGCTCCTGGGATGGAAATGAATGTATTTTGCTTGTGAGAAGGACATAAATCTGGGGGTGGGGCAGAGGGTGGGTGTTATGGATTGAACTGTGCCTTCCTAAAATGTGTATGTTGAAGCCCTAACCTATAATACCTTAGAGTGTAAGTATAGCTGGAGACAGGACCTTTAAAGAGGTTACTAATTATTTTTAATGTTTATTTATTTTGAGAGAGAGAGGGGGGGAGAGAGAGAGAGTGGGGGAGGGGCAAAAAGGGTTAGAGAGGATCCCAAGCAGGCTCAGCACTGTCAGTGCAGAGCCTGATGCGGGGCTCGATCTCCCAAACTACGAGATCATGACCTGAGTGGAGATCAAGAGTCGACGCATAACTGGCTGAGCCATGCAGAAGCCCTGAAGTTATTAAGTTAAAAAAATTTTTCTTTAATGTTTAATTTGGAGAGAGAGAGAGGAGCAGAGAGAGAGGGAGGTGCAGAATCCTAAGCAGGCTCCAAGCTCTGAGCTGTCCACACAGAGCCCAACGTGGGGCGCGAACTCACAAACTGCGAGATCATGACCTGAGCCAAAGCCGGATGCCCAACCGACTGAGCCACCCAGGCGCCCCAGAAGTTATTAAGTTTAAACGAGGTCATAAAGTTTAAATGAGGTCATAAGAATGGGGCCCTAATCCCAAATCACTGGTGTCCTTGTAGAAAATGAAAGAGACGCTGGGGATGTACGCACAGAGAAAAGGCTATGTGAGAACGCCATGAGACGGCAGTCTACCGCAAGGAAAGAGGTCTTATGAGAAACCAACCCTGCCGGCACCCTGCCCTTGGACTTGCAGCCCCCAGAACTGTGAGAACGCAAATTTCTGTTATTTAATACAACCCAGTCTGTGGTATTTTGTTATAGCAGCAGGCTAATGCGGCAGATAACAAGCAAACAAGTAAATATATAATGTCAGGGAATGATAGGGGAGCACTTTGAAGAACAGTGGAGCAAGGTAAGATAATAAAGAATTGGGGGGTATATAACAATGGGGGAGTTAGGATTGATCTTAGCAGAGATGGCACCTGAACAGAAATCTGAGTGTCAGCAGAGAGCAGGTCTAGGGAGCATTTTCGAGAACAGCATTTCAAACAGAAGGCAATTGAAGTACAAAGACGCCAACAGGAGGGGAAGATGTGTGCTTGGCGTGGGGCCAAAAGCCTGCTCTGCAGGAGTGTTGTGAGCCAGGAGCAAAGAGGGAGGAGAAATGATGTTGGAGGGTTAAGCAGGATTCTGATCATCTAGGCCATTGTAAGCCATGGCAAGGATTCGGGATTCTATTTTAGAGGTGACAGAAAGCCAGGAAGCTACCGGGCCATTTTAGGTTGTAAGGCAAACCAGTGACATTAGTTGATTTATGTTTTCCAAAAGGTCTTTGCTGTCCAATAGAGAAGACGCTGGAGGAGAGCAAGTGTGGAAACACAGAGACCAATTAGGAAGCTGCTGGTCCAGGTAAGAAATGATGGCGACGTGAACTTGGTAGGACCTGAATGAGAGTAGTAGTAGTGGAAGCAGTAAGTGGTTGGATTCGAAAAGATATTTTCAATATAGAACCTATAGGGTTAACCGAGAGTCTAGATGGTGGGTGCGAGCGAAGAAAAGAAGGAGTAGAAAATGATCCTCAGGGTTTTGGTCTGAGCAGCTGCAGGCCTTGGGTTGCTATTTACTTCAATTAGGAAAGCAGAGAGAGGAGCAGGTTTGAGGGGTCAAATCAACAATTTTGTTGTGGGGGCACCCAGGTGACTCGACCGGTTAAGTGTCGGACTCTCGGTTTGGACTCAGGTCATGATCTCACGGTTTCGTGAGTTCAAGCCCCGTGTGGGGCACTGTGCTGACAGTGCAGAGCCTGCTTGGGATTCTCTCTCTCTGCCCCTCCCTACCAACACTGTCTCTGTCTCTCTCCAAATAAATAAACTTACAAAATTTAAAAAAAAAAAAAAAAAAAAAACCAAGAGTTTTGTTTTAGACATGTGAATACTTTAGGATCTGTGCTAACAATAGGACACTCACCTCCTCTTCCATCCTTAGATTCTGTGATTCTAAAGATGCAAAGGATTTGGTTTCTGTCTTCAAGGTCTCATGGAAGGGGATGAAGAGAAACATATAAACCAGTGCTCGGGGGTTTTATTATTCTTATTATTAGTACTTTATTTTAGGGAGAGCAAATTTAAATTTGCAGATAAACAGAGCAGAAGGTACAGAGGGTTCCCATATACCATCCCGACTTTCCTATTATTAACATCTTACATTAGTGGGGTATATTTGTACAACTGATGAACCTACCTTGACACATCAGAGTCACCCAAAGTCCACACTTTACACGGGGGTTCACTCTGGGTCTTGTGCGTTTTGTGGGCTTGGACAAACATGTAATGACATGTATCCGTCGTTACAGTATCATTGTGAATAGTTTCACTGCCCTAAAACACCTGTGTTCTGCCTATTCATCCCTCCTCCCCTCAACACCCCATCCCCTGGCAACCAGGGTTTTGACCGCTTCCATAGTAGTGCCTTTTGTAGAATGTCATACATAGGTATTCCTCGGTGAGGTTGCAGGTTTGGTTCCAGACCACTGCAATAAAGCAAATATCATAATAAATCAAGTCAAGTGATTTTTTTTTTTTTTTTGGTTTCCCAGGGCACAAAAAGTTATATGTACACTATACTACAGTCTATCGAATGTGCAATAACACTGTGTCTGATAAAAAAAAAAAAACAACAATGTACATACATTAATTTAAAGTATTTTATTGCTTGGGCTCCTGGGTGGCTCAGTCAGTTGAGCAATCGACTTTGGCTCATGTCATGGTCTTGCGGTTCATGAGTTCAGGCCCCGCGTCGGGCTCTGTGCTGACAGAGCACATAATAAAAGCATTAAAAAATTATCTTATTGCTTAAACATGCTGACCATTATGTGAGCTTTCAGCAAGTGGCAATCTTTTTGTTGATGGAGAGTGTTGCCTTGATGTTGATGACTGATGACTGATCAGGGTGGTGGTTGCTAAGGAATGGAGTGATAGTGGCAACTTCTTCTTCTTCTTCCTCTTCTTCTTCTTCTTCTTCTTTTTTTCTTCTTAAGTAAGTTGTAGGCCCAACGTGGGCCTTGAGCTTAAAAACCCCAGATCAAGAGTTGCATGCTCTAGTAACTGTATCAGCTGGGCACCCGTGGCAATTTCTTTAAAATTTTTTTTAATGTTTGTCTATTATTGAGAGACAGAGAGACACAGAGAGTGAGCAGGGGAGGGGCAGAGAGAGGGGGAAACACAGAATCCGAAGCAGGTTCCGGGCTCTGAGCTGTCAGCACAGAGCCCCACGCAGGGCTTGAACTCACAAACTGCGAGATCATCACCTGAGCCGAACTCGGTTGCTTAACCAACTGAGCCACCCAGGCGCCCCCCATGCCCCATGGCAATTTCTTAAAATAAGAAAACAGTGAAGTTGGCCCCATTGATTGACTCCTTTCACAAATGATTACTCTGTAGCATGTGATGCCGTTTGATAACATTTCACCCACAGTACAACTTCTTGCAAAATTGGAAGCAGTCCTCTCACACCCTGCTGCTGCTCTATCAGCTAAGATATATGTAATGTTCGAAATCGGTTGGGGTCATTTCGACAGGCTTCACAGCGTCTTCAACAGGAGTAGATGCCATCTCGAGAAACCACTTGCTTTGCTCATCCGCGAGAGGCGATTCCTCATCTGTTCAAGGTTTATCTTGAGATTCCAGCAACTCGGTCGCAGCTTCAGGCTCCACTTCCGATTGTAGTTCTCTTGCTGTTTCTACCACATCTGCAGGTCCTTCTCCACCGAGGGCTTGAACTTCTCAAAGTCATCAAAGAGATTTGGAATCACCATCTTCCAAACTCCTGTTCACGTTGATACTTCAACCCTTTCCCACGAATCACAGATGTTCTTAATGGCATCTAAAATGGTAAATCCCTTCCAGAAGGTTTTCAATTTACTTTGCCAAGATCTATCAGAGGAATCACTGTCTATGCTAGCTAAAGCCTCATGAAATGTATTTCTTTTTTCTTTTACTTTTTTTAACGTTTATTCATTTTTGAAAGACAGAGAGAGACAGAGCACAGGCAGGGGTGGGGTGGAGAGAGAGGGGGACACAGAATCTGAAGCAGGCTCCAGGCTCTGAGCTGCCAGCACAGAGCCTGACGCGGGGCTCGAACCCAAAAACCATGAGATCATGACCTGAGCCGAAGTCGGACGCTTAACCGACTGAGCCACCCAGGTGCCCCACAAAGTGTATTTCTTAAATAAGACTTGAAGTAGACTTATTCTTCGATCCGCACCCTGCACAATGGCTGTTAGCAGGCGTGAAAACAGCAGGAATCTCGTCGGACATCTCCATCGGAGCTCCTGGGTGACCGGGTGCGTTGTCAATGAGCAGTCATGTTTGGAAAGAAGACTTTTCTTCTGAGCAGTAGGTCTCAGCGGTGGGTAAAATATTCAGCAAACCATGTCGTAAACAGATGTGCTGTCGTCCAGGCTTTGCTCTTCCAGTTACAGAGCACAGGCAGAGTCGAGTTAGCAGAATTCTTGAGGCCCTGGGACTTCCGGAACGTGCACGAGCACTGGCTTCAGCTTAGTCACCAGCCGCATTACCCCTTGCAAGAGAGTCAGCCTGTCCTCTGAAACTTCGAGGCCAGGCACCGACTTCTCCTCTGTAGCTATGAAAGTCCTAGGTGGCGTCTTCTCTCCGTAGAAGGCCGTCTGTCTACACGGAAGATCGGTTGGCTGTTTAGCGTGGCCGCCTTCATTAATTATCCGAGCTAGATCTTCTGGACAAGTTGCTGCAGCTTCTACGTTAGCACTTGCTGCCTCACCGTGCACTTTTATGTTATAGAGGTGACTTCTTCCCCTAAACCCCCTGAACCAACCTCTGCCGGCTTCACACTCTTCTTCTGCGGCTTCCTCGTCTCTCTCAGCCTTCATCGGATTTTTATTTTATTTTTAAAATAAAGTTTATTTATTTACTTTGAGGGAAAGGGGAAGAGAGAGTGGGAGAGGGGCAGACAGAGGGAGAGAGGGAGAATCCCAAGCAGGCCGGCACAGCCTGACGCGGGGCTCAAACCCACAAACTGTGAGATCGTGACCTGAGGCAAAACCAAGAGTCGGAGGCTTAACCAACTGAGCCACCCAGGTGCCCCTCAGCTTCATAGAATTGAAAAGACTTAGAGCCTTGCTCGGGGTTAGACTTTGGCTCAAGGAATGTTGTGGCTGCTTTGATCATCTATCCAGACCAGTGAAATGTTTTCCACATAAGTAATTAGGCTGTTTCATTTTCTCATCATTTCTGTGTTCACTGGCATAGTGCTTTCATTTCCTTCATAAGTTTTCCTTTGCACTCGTAACTTGACTAACGGGTACAAGAGACCCGGCTTTCACACTCGCTGGGTTTTTGACATGCCTTCCTCACTAACCATAATCATTTCTAGCTTTTTTTTCCGTAATTTTTTTAATGTACATTTATTTTTGAGACAGAGAGAAACAGAGTGTGAGTGGGGAAGGGGCAGAGAGAGAGGGAGACACAGATTCGGAAGCAGGCTCCGAGCTGTCAGCACAGAGCCCGATGCAAGGCTTGAACCCACGAACCATGAGATCACAACCTGAGCCGAAGTCAGATGCTTAACCGACTGAGCCACCCAGTCACCCCATGATAGCTCATTTCTTTATCTCTTCTTCTATAGGTCATATCTTTTTTTAGCCCTGTATAATATTCCATTGGATGCACCACAGCTTGTTATCTGTTTACCTACTGAAGGGCATCTTGGTTGCTTCCAAGTTTTGGCAATTATAAACAAAGCTGCTATAAACATTCATGCACAAGTTTGTGTGTGGATGTAGACTTTATTTCCAAATTTGAATTTAAATTCTAGTTAGTTAACATAGAGTATAATACTGGTTTCCGTTGCAGAATTTAGTGATTCATCACTTACATACAACACCCAGGGCTCATGACAACAAGTGCCCTCCTTCATGCCCATCCCTACTTAGCCCATCCCCCCTCTAACTCCCCTCCAACAACCCTCAGTTCTCTATCAAGTGGATGTAGATTTTCAATTCATTTGGGTAAATACCAAGGAGTGTGACTGCTGGATCATAAGCAAGTATTTTAAATGTCAACTTCTGTACAATCGCTAATAGAAAACATAGACTTCTGCTTGCAAGAAGCAAAGAGCTTTGTTTAAGTTCCTTAAGTTTACTCTGGCAGTGCTCTAAAACCATAAATGTCTTTTGTTCTCTTTGTGGCTATTAGTCTGACACTATCACCAGGATACCCCTGCCTGGCTCATTTACAGGAAGACAGCTACTAAACACTGATAAGTGAAGTGTTCACACTGACTCATATCCACCCTTTGAAAAAACCATAACCAAGGGCCAATCTGTGGATGGCGTAAGGAGCAATGCCACTACAGTTCGATGCAGTGTTTCATAATTAAGGTCTGCCTTCTTTCAGCAGGACACTTACTTCCCCAACTTTGGTGGCCCTCCTGCCCAGCACAGGCCAGGTCCTCAGGGAAAAAAAAAAAAAAAATCCATCAAGTTCTCTAGGAGGAAAAAGGCTGTTTGAAGCTCTGGGGTGGCATTTATTAATATGGGGTTCTGAGATGGACACAATCCCCCTGAAAGTCAATGCAAAAGTTGCATTTCAGTGTACTTTTCTGACCATAAGCTCTTATGACAGTCTCAAAAAGGGAGTACAAGACCCAGAAAACAGGCGAAGGAGCTGCCAAGCATTGGCTATGGTAGGAAGGGGGAGGGGAGGCATCTGGGGGTTTCTGGGTCATCGGTGGAATTGCAGTGTGGAAACCGCAGGCATCGTCTGCTTTCAAGTTAGTTCCCCTCCCACTCCGAGATGGTCTGAGCTCCAGGTGGGATCACAAAGAACAAGCTCTTTTTCAAGCCAGAGGCTCTAATTCCCTCCTAGCAGGGGGGAGGTTAAGAGAAAGCAGTCACAGCGCCATTTATTATTAGGGTACTTGAGCGAGAAGTATGACCAACCCTCCTAACAGGACAGACATAGTGGGAAGAGACTAAAAAACCTCCACCTTCACTCCTCCAAACAGCCACGCATTTTAGCTTTGGCCTTCAGCAACTCATCACGGAAGAGATGTGTGAGGCACTGGGGGCTTGAGCTAAACTGAGAACCGTGGATTCTCCTTATCAGAACTGTCCATACTCAACAAATTTCATCCAGTGTTTATGATGTGCCAGGCAGTGTTCTAGCCATTGTACTTACAATAATTTTATGTCTCCCATACGTGCTTCATTTACAAGTGCCATGCAATCTTTCTAGGCAGTGAAAAATCAGCTTCCCTAATTTACACATCTTCTTTTCAAATGGCTGAGGCCACCGGCCTTCTTGTGTTCAGCCCCGAATTGAAGCAGAAGTCACTGGAATATTTGGATGAGGCGGGCCCAGAAACCCAAGAATTTCTTCTCGGCGGTGCTACCCCGTAGGTTAGCCCCGCCTGCTTGCGTTTTGAGGCTACGTAAGTAAGCTGGTGCAGACGTGCTTTGTAGACCGTCGGCCAAATCTCCTAAGCGACCAGTTCCATCACTCAAGGGTGACCAAAGGTTCCTGTCGTTTTTTTTTACTCTTCTGCTTCTCCCCTCCTCCCACGGAATGTATTTTCGTGCTGATGCTACCAGGGATGCAGGCAATATCTTTAGCTCCCTTTTTTGGCTGTTTTTCATCCTTTCTGGTTCTTCCCTGTTTGACACGAATCTGTACAATCTCCTGGGTGTGTAAAACCCGAGTTCTTCTTGAATGGTTGGATGTGAACTTATTGCATGATTATGTACCTATTTTAAAAATGTGTGGGAAAAAAATGTGACTTTGATAGCCTGTCCCTACGATCCTGTAACCGTATAAATGTTCAAATGTGGGAGAGTTACTCTGATTAAAATCACAATCTCAATTCTTTAAATATTAGGTTCCAGGTGGGCTTTTTAAATCCAGTTTAATTCCGGTTACATATAAATGGGTATTTTCAGATAGTTGGAAATAAACAAGTTTACACACGTTTTTGCAAAATTAAAGGAAAAAGGTAGTCCATTAAATTCATGCCCTTGTTCAGTGGTCCTTTAAGGGTTCGGGGCCTTCTATTGATATTCTTTGGCTTTCTCCCTCTTAATACTATTAGAAGGAAGAGGTATCAATTAGTTAACTAATTAATACTATACTAAGAATAAGGAAGAAAGACAAATGGCCTGGAAAATCCATGATGGGATATAGGTCAGGGCTAATTCATCTATTTGTTCATACGGATCTGTAGGTTGCCAGGCCCAGTTTTAGATACTAAGGGTATTGTGGTCAAGGTGGTAGGAGAACTCCATTCTCTGCTTGCATGGAGCTTAAATGTGTATTGGGGTTATGCACACATTTTTACTTTTTTTTTTTTTTTATTTGGTTGACAAATTAGCTTTAATATGATTTAGTACATTTTTACTTTTTATTTCTGCTTTAAAAATTTCTTTCTTTTCTTTCTTTAGGCTTTTAATGCTTGTTTTTTGAGAGACAGAGAGAGTGTGAGTGGGGAGGGCCAGAGAGAGGGACGGAGAGAACCAGAGAGAACCCCAAGCAAGCTCCACACTGTCAGCACAGAGCCCTATGTGGGGCTGGAACCCATGAACCGTGAGATCATGACCTGAGCTGAAGTCGGACGCCCAACCGACTAAGCCAGCCAGATGCCCCTAAAAAATTATTTTAAAACAACAGTAGCTAAGACCATGGATTCTGGGGCCAGACATCTTGGGTTTGAACTCTAGCTCTGCTACTTACATGGTATGATCTTGGGAAAGTCAGTTAGCTTCACTGTGCTTCTATTTCCTCATATGTAAAATGAAGGCAATAATAGTCTACTTCTCAAGATTGGTTATGAGGATTAGATTAAATCAGTCACACACAACAGTGCCCAGTATATACTGTCATGTAAGCATCCACAAAGAAAAGAAAAAAGAAACAGACATTATCTACTTAAGAGTTGAACATATATATGCTCAGAGATAAAGAAATTACTGCAAATCACAAATGAAAGTCTAGATCTTCATTACTTTTAAGAACCTATACAGTTCCAGGGCGCCTTGGGTGACTCAGTCAGTTAAGCATCCGACTTCGGCTCAGGTCATGATCTCGCAGCTCATGGGTTTGAGCCCCGCGTCGGGCTCTGTGCTGACAGCTCAGAGCCTGGAGCCTGCTTCCGATTCTGGGTCTCCCTCTCTTTCTGCCCCTCCCCTGCTCGCACTCTCTCTCCCTCTCTCTCTCTCTCTCTCTCTCTAAGGATAAAAAAACATTAAAAAAAAATACAGGTATGCATATTAAAAAAAAAAGAACCTAAATACTTTCCAAAGATTCTCTAATTACATGTGAGAAGCTCACAAATTTTCTTCTCTGCAGTAATTGAAGCTGTATTTATTGAGTGCCAGGTTCTTACCATGTTACTTCGTTTACAATTCACAATAGCTTAAATTTAGTGTTACCATCCTGATTTCCCGTGAGAAATCTAGAAGTAATTTGCTTAAGGACCACAGTTCGGGGCAAAGCTAATTGTCTGACTGTACTTCTACACTATATTGCTGTATGTTACAAGAAAGATACAGTCCATGTAGGTTTACAGCAAAGTATCTGGGATAGCCAGTGTTTCCCCATCCCCACCCCCATCTCTTTCCTCCTAGACATAGAGCTTGTTCTTGATCCCTTCTTAAGCCGCTGGTCATAAACAGGAAGCATGGCTGGGGTGCAATAAATCTGGAGGCTGACGATATGTGGTTATTCAAGAGTTGTGGGAAAAGGGAGCCATCCCCCCTTAGTGGTGCAGTAAGGGTCTTTATTCTCAGGCTATCGCAAGAAGATCCTCATAGATGCAGGGGAGATGAGGAGAGCGGGGAAAGGAGGCGACGTGAGGGACAGAAAGCTCCTGTTCCTCATCAGCGTTGGCTCTGACAACAGAAAATACCAAAGGGCAAAAAGGCAGCATGTCCTTCAGGAGTGATGGATTTGGGGAGCTGGTCCTTGTACCACCTATAAAGCAAGAATACTTTTGACATTTTTCCATGCTTGGAAAAAATGAAAAAGAATGATGTTTTGTGACTTGTAAAAATCACATGAAATTCAGGGGCATTTGGCTGGCTCAGTTGGTGGAGCGTGTGACTCTTGATCTCGGTGTCATGAGTCCGAGCCCCATGTTGGCCATAGAGATCACTGTAAAACAATTATATGAAATTCAAATTCCAGCATCCATAAGTAAAGTTTTGCGGGTACACAGCCACACTCATTCATTTACATATTGTCAGTGGCTGCTTTGGCACTACAGTGTCAGAGGTGAATAGTTATGACAGGGACCACGGGGCCCCAGCAAGCCTAAAATATTTAGGATCTGACCCTTTAGGTCAAACTTGCCAGCTCCTGAGTTAGACAATGGAGGAATCAAGTGAAATAGTTCCTAAGTCGGGAGAATCCAGGGTTACATAGGTCCAGGTCAGGGGAAGGAGTGCAAAGGGCAGTACAGCTGGATTAGAGTAAGGGGAGAATAGAATACAG
>NW_024412572.1:763717-782376 GCF_014898765.1 Herpailurus yagouaroundi
CACAGACAGCTTGAGTAGCAAAAACCCCCTGGGGATTTCTTGTTAGGGAATGCAAACAAAGTGGGCCTACCAAGATGGAGATGCAAAAGGAAATAGGGATTCATTCTCCACCTTTCTCTCATGCTTTCTAACAGGGCATGGGAGGAACATTACCAGTGTTGAAAGTGCCTTCTCAAACTGGTTCCCTTGCTTCACAGGGGGGCTGATAGGTTCACCTGGTTCTTTTTCTTTATCTAGAAACACAGTGTATACCATAATGCCTAAATCCCTAGTGGCCATTTTGTTTTTTTGTTTTTTGCTTTTTTTTTTTTTTTACATTTAATATTTCTTTTTTTTAATATATGAAATTTATTGTCAAATTGGTTTCCATACAACACCCAGTGCTCATCCCAAAAGATGCCATCTTCAGTGCCCTCACCCACCCTCCCCTCCCTCCCACCCCCCATCAACCCTCAGTTTGTTCTCAGTTTTTAAGAGTCTTTTATGCTTTGGCTCTCTCCCACTCTAACCTCTTTTTTTTTTCCTTCCCCTCCCCCATGGGTTTCTCTTAAGTTTCTCAGGATCCACCTAAGAGTGAAAACATATGGTATCTGTCTTTCTCTGTATGGCTTATTTCACTTAGCATCACACTCTCCAGTTCCATCCACGTTGCTACAAAGGGCCATATTTCATTCTTTCTCATTGCCACGTAGTACTCCATTGTGTATATAAACCACAATTTCTTTATCCATTCATCAGTGGATGGACATTTAGGCTCTTTCCATAATTTGGCTATTGTTGAGAGTGCTGCTATAAACACTGGGGTACAAGTGCCCCTATGCATCAGTACTCCTGTATCCCTTGGGTAAATCCTAGCAGTGCTACTGCTGGGTCATAGGGTAGGTCTAGTTTTAATTTTTTGAGGAACCTCCACACTGTTTTCCAGAGCCTAGTGGCCATTTTGAACATAGCGACCTCCAAATTATTAGGGAGAGGAAAACTAAGATCTGGATTAGAGAAAGCAGCTAATGAAAGATGGGTTGGTGGCTAATCTTCAAGTCTTGTCTCCCTGTCCTTCTTAGCTGCATGGTCACTTCACACGACCCAAAAAGGGGAGCAGACACATTGAGTGTTATACAACCACTGAAGATGGGGCAGGCGAGAAGGACGGAAGGATGGCTGGAGTGTACAGTAATGTACTGAGCGCTAGACTGTTGCCAGAGGTTTCCCCAGCTTCTAATACTCCTTATTCCAGTGAAGTGCAAGTTGCAAAAGTTGGGGATGGAAACCAGAGCCAAAATGTTACCACCGCCGTTGCCCGTTTATTCAATGAAGTGATGGGTGAGAAATGGGATGTGAATAGCAGAGGAATAAGGACCTTAGGGGAATTAGGTCTCTGAGTAAATCATTATAAAAAGAACACGTTATTAAATACAGATCATTAATCTGTCGATCCTATACTTACTGGTTTTCTGTCACTGCTAGATGCTGAGTCATATTTTTTTAAGCAGTTAAAAAAATTTTTTTTAATGTTTATTTTTGAGAGAGAGACAGAGCGCGAGCAGGAGAGGGGCAGAGAGAGGGAGACACAGAATCTGAAGCAGGCTCCAGGCTCCGAGCTGTCACAACAGAGCCCGACACGGAGCTTGAACTCAAGGCTGCGAGATCATGACCTGAGCCGAAGTCAGCCGCCCAACCGACTGAGCCGCCCAGGAGCCCCCTGAGTCATATTTTTAAATATACTATGGGAGCTTGTTATAAAGAAAAAGTAAAACTCTAATAATTTTTTGAAGCCCTGCATAATTCTGTAATACAAATGACATTCTAATTCATTTCTTTGCAAATTCAGATTTTAATGTGGCACAATTGATGTGTCTCAGGTGGAACGGAATTGGATTTTCTTTTTTCTTTTCAAGTTTATTTATTTTGAGAGACAGAGAGAACACACGCAGGTGGGGGGGGGGGGGGAGAGGAGGAGACAGAATGCCAAGCAGGCTCTGTGCCATCAGGGCCATCTGTGCCCGATGTGGGACTTGAACTCACATACTCCAAGATCATGACCTGAGCCAAGATCAAGAGTCCGATGTTTAACCGACTGAGGCACCCGGGCACCCCCGGAACTGAATTTGCTAATGACTGAATTTCTGCGATACGATAGATACTGTTTTGTTTTTTCTTTTTTTTTTTAATTTTTTTTAACGTTTATTCATTTTTGAGACAGAGACAGAGCATGAGTGGGGGAAGGTCAGAGAGAGAGGGAGACACAAAATCTGAAACAGGCTCCAGGCTCTGAGCTGTCAGCACAAAGCCCGACGCGGGGCTCGAACTCATGGACCGCGAGATCATGACCCGAGCCGAAGTCGGACGCCCAGCTGACTGAGTCACCCAGGCGCCCCCGATAGATACTGTTTTGAAGACACATAGAGGCTGTACGTGTCCACCCATAGTCATAAAACGTTTACATCAAGTGGCATGAAAGGATACTACCAAGTGCATAACTAAAATATAGTTCACAAATAGAATGCCATGATACATAAATCACTTCGTTTTTATTTATTTATTCTAATTTTTAGGTTTTTTTCAGGGCCCAACATGGGGCTCAGTCCCACGACCATGCGATCATGACCTGACCCGAAATCAAGCGTCTGACACTTAACCAGCTGAGCCAATCATCTCGTCTTGAAAACATGGTGCTTGTTTTTCTCCATAGTACACGAAGGGAAAGAAAGATAAACACAAACAGAGGAACTTACACCTCAAGAGTAAGGCAACTGAGGCAGGAAAAGGGGAGTCCTTGATTTTGATTTCTTTCCTTTTCCTGGTTTCTACTTGCTCTCCTCTCAGGCAACTTCTAGGTCCAGAGCAAGCAGCATGCAAAACAACTCCTATTTGCCTGTGAAGGGAAGGAAATTCTTCCTTTACCCTTCAAGGTCTTCCAGCTGGACTAAGAGTTAAATTTACAAGAGACGGATTAACCAGAGGGAAAAAAAAACTCCAAAGTTTTCTTAGGTGCACACAGAGGCCCCATGATGAAATTGAGACCTCAAGCAATAACAAAGGTAGGCAGTTTTTACACTGTTTAGACAAAGAGACAAAAAATCTGAGGAATTGACAGGGCAAACTGGGAGCTTCAATTAGTAAGGAATTTTAAACAGAATTGGGGTGGGGGGGAGCGGGGTAGTAAATTAGTACAAAGTAACAAAGGTTGTTTATACAGTCTTCTGGGCTCTAAATTTCCTACCTCTGGCGATAAGGATGTCTCCTTACCTCCTGGTACAGGGAAGCTACCTTTCACATGGGAGATTTATTTTCTGCTTTCAGGGAGACAGAGGAATGTCTGAGTGTCCTTCTTGCATAGGATTTCTTAAGTAAGGTTTTGTTTTTTTTCCCTTAAGTCACCTTTATTTAAAATAGTATGTTGAAGTGACACGTTTGGGGGCAACCTGCCCTTGGCCCTTATACCTGCAACTTGCGTTTCCTCCATTTCCTTATAAAAGTTTATTCTCTTCTTTGATGCTCTCCACTCCCAATCTTGCCACACCTTCCCAGCATCTCCCGCCCCCCCCGCCCTTTTTAAAGTTTATTTATTTGCAAAGAGAGAGAGAGAGAGAGAGAGAGAGAGACAGCATGAGCAGGGGAGAGGCAGAGAGAGAGAGAGAATCCCAAGCAGGCTCTGCACTGTCAGCCCTGAGCCAGACGCTGGCTGCCCCCTCGAACTCACAAACCCTGAGATCATGACCTGAGCTAAGATCCAGTCAGACGCTTAACCGACTGAGCCACCCAGGCGACCCCACGACTCAGCATCTTGATCAGTTCAAAATCATTGCTCTCCTCGGACTCTTCTCATGGCAACTCGGTCCCCCTCCTCCCCTAACTGCTCTTTCTCCCTCCTTCTCACACACATTGGGCTGCCCGGTTTCCAGGTCGCCTCTTGCCCCAGCCTCGCACTCTGCTCAGTCTTTTTTCTCCTGAGCTCTCCCTGCCCCTTTCCACTTTCATGCTTTTCATTGCATTCCCTCCTTGACCAAAACTGGCCCAAGAGCAGACACCGAGGAAAGCCCTGTGTACGGGGGATTCTGGGGCCGGGCCCCTCCGCCGGGATTCCCAGGTATTGGGCGGGGACAGGATGAGCGCGCGCCGCGGGCGCCATGCCACCCCGCACGTCCCCTGCAGTGACGAGAAGGTGACGCTGAGCTCCGAGCCCGCCACCCGCCGCGCCCGCCCTTCCGCTCCGCCCTTCCGCTCCGCCGCACAGCTGCGCGAAGCCCCGAGGGGGCACGCAGGCCTCCCCACCCCACTGGCCAAAGTTGCAATTTCCAGGAACTCGAGGCATCTCTAGAGAGATGCAAAAGGCTAGTAGACAAGAGTTCTGCCTCCAGGGCAGGTGTTTCTGGTCTGCACAACTAATCCCCAAACATCCCTTTCGGCATCACTGAGCAGGGTCAGTCTGCAAGCCTCCATTCCTCCGTTTTGCCCCGACAACCATGCCTGTTTAGCCCCATGTCTGGTCTGGTCTTTTCATTTTTTCTGCTCTTTTCTCACCTCTGATCCCCTCTTCTCTATGTAGGTTCCACATTTCACACTTCACCTGATCTCGGATCTTTACAGATTCTTCTTAATGCCCCTGCAGCATTTTGATTCTATGTTTAAAAGTCAGTTTTACGTATAAAATATATACAATTCATACACTTTAGGTGCACAGATCATGACGTCTGACAGATATACACACCCATGCAAACACTGATCCACAGATTTGTGTCTCAGAAAGTTCCCTTAGCATCCTGATTCTGGGTGTGGTTACTGTGTCATTTTTCAGACGCACCTTATATTTCTCCCCATGCATTACGTTTATTAAGGACTTTCTATGAAACAGACACTGATGTTACAGAAAAAAAAAAAGAAAGAAACTAGAACCACACAGTTTAAAAGGGAAAGGACATATCATACAACTCATGGTTTCTGTTATCTCTCCACTCATATATATTTCTGATAATCTCTCCTTTTTAGACCCGCAGACAACTTGGTCACCTGATTAATCCTCTGAGAAATAAATGATTTCTTTTTTTTGAAAGTTTTCTTTTTACCTAAGCTAGGCTGAGGGTGAATGAAACACAGCAGAATCGTTGCTGAGGAAAGCAGGGCGGGAGAGGACTATGCTAGGGAGATTTCCCCAGAAGTGGGAATGCCACAGGCACATTTCAAAAACAAGTCAAGTCTGGGAATACAGCTATAAAAGCTACTGGAAGTCTCCTTGGCAAGGGGAACCGGATGTGAGTCCCTGGAATAGACTCTTAAAAGGAAACGTCAGCATGGACCATTCAGTTTAATGAGACACATGAGAAAAGATGTCAAAGTAGGCTACTGATGGGACAGACACAAAGAAAAAGTGAAGACCACTCCTCCCCTCCCCCTGCAGCACACATGAGGGGTGTGCTGGGGGGGGGGGGGGGGGGGGGGGGGTGAAAAGCCAATCTAAGAAAAGTAGGCCTACCGGCACCAAGATGAAAAATAAGAAAAGGAACAATAAAAACAAAGATTTGTTGCAATGTTGATGTAAACCTGGCCCTCTTCCTGACCAAGTGACAAAGGGTTTCCACTTCCCTTTACTGTCATATATTACTCAAGTCTAGAAAGCAAGATATCTGAACAAGGAGATGACCTCTAAATCCACATATTAGGTGTTCAAGTCACAAAGCCAAACCTGATAGTGTTGGGGCTGTTAGAAAAATTTCAAGAACAAGAATGTGTTTTCTAGTGGGGTCAGAACTGAGGGTGAGTTCTTTCTTTATGCCTTCTTTTTTTCTTTTTTACATATAATAAAGCAGGTAAAAATGCATTAATGTTAAGTACATTACACCCAGTACAGCTGGGTGAATATTTACGTCCATATTCACCTGTATAACCACTGTCCAGATCGAGATCTAGATTCTAGACCACTTCTAGCTCCCCAGGTTTCCTTGCGTCTCTTCCAGTCTATAGCCTCCCTTTCCAGAGGTAACCACTTTACTTACTTCTATCATCATCAATTCATTTTGTTGTTCTTTTTTTAATTTATTAAAAAAAATTTTTTTAATGTTTATTTTTGAAAGAGAAAGAGAGAGAGAGAGTGGAGGAGGGGCAGAGAGAGAGGGAGACACAGAATGCAAAGCAGGCTCCAGGCTCTGAGCTGTCAGCACTGAGCCCAACATAGGGCTCAAACCCACGAACCGTGAGATCATGACCTGAGCTGAAGTCAGACACTTAACCAACTGAGCCACCCAGGCGCCCGGAAATAGGGAAAATTTAAACATCCAATTTAAAGTCATAAAAATTAATACATTGTAAATTAGGACTAGAAACCACATTTTCTTAGTCAAATTCATTTTTCTTTTTATATTCCTCTTATTTCACTAGCCTCGTGTAAACAGAGAGATCACCCCAATGTCCACTCTGCCCTGGACTGTCCCAGTTTTGGCACTGAAAGGCCGTGAGCAAACGGGGATTGTCCATCACTCTACAGAGCAAAGAAAGCTGTCAAATGGATATCACAGCTTGCAAATAAATGGGCAGGAAAAAACAAAACCTGAGTTAGCTCATCGGTGCTTTTCCATTCCCCAAGAAAAAGATACTTTTAATCCAAGAGTAAGGCGATATCCACACGTTTATGTACTCTGTATGTCAACTGCATTCTTTGACTTTGGAATCCATCTACACCAGTGCTACTCACAGGTGATCAAGGGATCGGCTACATCGTCTCCAGGGAGCCTGTTAGAAATACAACTTCATACCCCTTCCACCATCCCTCCCTCCAGCCCCAGGACAACACCATCCCAATCTCTAAGGGTGGGGCTCAAAAATTTGTCACCACACATGTCACTTTTATCTTTTAACAAGCTCTCCAGGTTAAGGTCAAGGGAGGCTAGTGGGAAAAAGGAGCTTAAAGTTTGAGATACACCGATCTAGCCAATTTCCTTTACAGATATACAGATAACTACTCGGTTTTATTTATTTATTTATTTATTTATTTATTTATTTATTTTTCAACGTTTATTTATTTTTGGGACAGAGAGAGACAAAGCATGAACGGGGGAGGGGCAGAGAGAGAAGGAGACACAGAATTGGAAACAGGCTCCAGGCTCTGAGCCATCAGCCCAGAGCCCGACACGGGGCTCGAACTCACGGACGGTGAGATCGTGACCTGGCTGAAGTCGGACGCTTAACCGACTGCGCCACCCAGGCGCCCCACTACTCGGTTTTAAAGATCACTGGAAAGAAGGACTCCATTACTTCACTTTCCTTATGCAAAACAAATCCCGTGGTTTGTGAAACCTTCTTTGTTACTTAATAAACCTCTTGTCTAACATTCTGGTCCTACACGAGAGTGCACAGTATCATTAAATATATTCTTCTGTCCTTTTCTAAGGCCATTCCAAGTGTTCTTTATTATCACTTAACGATCACTTAATGTCCAGAAGGAATCCTTGTCAAAAGCTGTAGGACTTGGGGCGCCTGGGTGGCTCAGTCGGTTGAGCGTCCGACTTCAGCTCAGGTCACGATCTCACAGACCGTGAGTTCGAGCCCCGCGTCGGGCTCTGGGCTGATGGCTCAGAGCCTGGAGCCTGCTTCCAGTTCTGTGTCTCCCTCTTTCTCTGCCCCTCCCCCATTCATGCTCTGTCTCTCTCTGTCTCAAAAATAAATAAACGTTAAAAAAAAAATTAAAAAAAAAAAAAGAAAAAAAAAAAAGCTGTAGGACCTGAAAAGAACCACCTTGCAGTTCCAACGTGAATACTCGTGAATCTTTAAGAAAATCACTTGTCAAGTTATAACGTATCAGACACTATAACTGTATAAGAATTATGAAGCCTAGAAACAGAGAAAGAAAGAATAGTTCATCTGGATCACAGGAGAAGGAAAAACAGATGACAGCTTGGCATAAATAGGAGGAATTTGCTGAATGAGTATGCTAACAGGGGCTGGGGTCAGGCTCCCCAATTTGTGTTCCCTTAAGGTTTTGTGTGACTTGGCTGCAATCCATCTACATGGTTTGTTTCTATTCTGTTCCAGGACAGAAGGTTGCCCTCAACTCCAATCCGGCTTCTCATTGTCCATTTATTCTAGGCTCTCTCTTACTTCCCTTCCCCTCATTCTTCCCCAGGGAGGGGTTGCCATGGAGATGAAATCATAGTAAGCCAGTTGGTAAGAAAGGCAGTGACAGAAGCGGAATGGGAGAGAGTGCATAGAGAAAAATAAAAGATTAAGGCAAAAGGAAAAGACATAGACACAGATAAGACCTGATACCGTCCAAGGAGGAACTGCACAGGTGATAAGATGCCATAAACCACTTACTTATGGAAATGGGTGGAGACATACTGCCCAGTAAGAGGCACACAGTGGAGGTTCTAAGGCAACAGACATAAGCAAATCCAGGGACCTGAAATATACGTAGACACACAGGAGGGGAGGAGACACACAGTCAGGGGTTGAACCAGATCATACAGGATTCTGGTGAAAACAGCTTCGCACAGAACTTTGCCGCGAATAGCAACAATTCCAAGAAAACGTTTATTTATCCTTATATGAAACCTCTTTGAGTCATTCCTATTTCCAAGGAAGGGACCAATGTTGTTTTTCACTTCCTTTTCTTGCCTGCACACAGAAAGGACCTCCCAAAGACAACCAAAGGCTGGGCTCTTTCTCCTAGACATAACCCTTTTAGTCTCTTGACTATTCCTCCTCCCATCTTTTCAATATTTGGACCTCAAATTTTCTGTAATTCCTTCTCTTTCTTGCTCTCTTTTCTTTTCTTTGCATTTATCCCAGGTTATAAGCCATCTTCTTAATGCTCCTTGTGTCTAGCCCACCCTCTTTTCCAATATCTCCCTTCACCTAAAGTCAGACTTGTCCCCACACCCTAGCCAGAAACTTGGCCTCTTCCAATTTCACTCTTCTTTTTCGCTCATTAGCTGCATTCTTACTTGGACCTCTCCATCTTTGGATAAGACAACAGCTAATAAAAACAGTAAGAAACAATGGTTTTCTAAATACAGACAAATTTTAATGAGTTTTTTTTTAAATGCAATGTTGAGAAAAGTGAAGATATACACATAAACATGCATTGAGAGAGCCTACAAAATGCACGGCTGAGTAATGCAGAAGACCCAAAGTGCCCCCTCTCCCCCCAGAAGTTGATTACGATCTGGCCACGGAGGGGACAAGATAAAAAAAGTTCTGAAGGAAGCCAAAGGATTCTGTTTGTGCGGGGAGAATCGAGAAAGTCTTCATGGAGTCAGAATTTGGAGTAGATCTTGAAAGACGAGTAAGGTAAGAGACAGGTAGACATGAGAGAAGGGCGTTTTGGGAAAATGGAACGGCCTTGGCAGAGGTATGGTGGTAGGAAGCTGGTGTGGAAGGTTGGGTAATAGTGCTTCGACCAGTTGAGCTGAAGAGCAGGATGCCTGTAGGAGTCTAGTGAGAGAGAATGCTGGAAAAGCAAGTTCAGGCTACGCTGCTGGAGTCTTTGAATACCAGACATGCTATTTTGACTGTAAGCCCTTGGGTGTGGAATGAAGGAAAATCTTATTGCATTTTTTCCTTTTTTTTTTTTTTTTTTTTACAATACTACCTCTACTCCGGAGATACCAGACTTATCACTTTTTTTTTTTATTTATTAAAAAAAATTTTTTTTTTAATGTTTATTTTTGAGACAGAGAGAGACAGAGCATGAACGGGGGAGGGTTAGAGAAAGGGAGACACAGAATCCGAAGCAGGCTCCAGGGTCCAAGCTGTCAGCACAAAGCCCGAAGCGGGATGAACTGACGGACGGGGAGATCATGACCTGAGCCGAAGTCGGACGCTTCACCGACTGAGCCACCCAGGCGCCCCACTTGTCACTTTTATCTTATATGCTTTGTCCCAACTAAAATATGGTCTCCTCATTCTGTTGCTTTTTCTAATCTCTTCTTTCCATTGCTTCTCTCAACCCCACCCCTGAACTCCAAATTCCGTTGTTTCATTTCACTTTCCTGTCCATTGTTGCAATCAGAAGGCTTTCTGGATAGAAACCAACCTAGGGTGGTTTTGCATTTTCTGTAAACAATCTTCTCTCAGTGCTATTTTCAGAGCAAAGACAAGGTTGAAAATTAGAAAATCCAGGTAGTAGTTCAGTCTATGGTAGTGACCTGCTGTGGTCCCACCATCTAGGAATTAATTAAGTCATTCAACCTGTGTCTTGGGCCTCTCATTCTAAAAGATGGTCCAAGCTGTTTTATTCTCTGCAATCTCAAGAGTTCCACAAATAGACAGCCTATACAAATATTTAGTGGCTTATTACCATGGAAGAAAGGTGATAAGTTATAGGACTATTTTGACTATTAATGGGGTATTCACTTATCATTCCTCTTTCAAATATACACTTGAAATTTCCATATTTTTAGAAGCTTCCTTGGTTCATTTAGGTACCTGGTACATATAGGCACATTCAATAAATATCTGAATGAATGAATGAATGAATGAATGAATGAATGAACTTCCAGCTCTAAACACAAAGCTACTGGGGAAGGATGACTTTTGCCACTAGATTCTTAGTGGTAACACAGTTGTAATTTGAAAATTTAGAAGCATCCAAAAAGAACTACCTGGCTGTTGCCTTAGGGTATGGCTGAGGAAAGAATTTATTTCTTCCCTTTGACTTAAAAAAAATTTTTTTTAATGTTCATTTCTGAGAGAGAGAGAGACACAGAGACAGAGTGTGAGCGGGGAAGGGGCAGAGAGAGAGAGACACAGAATCTGAGGCAGGCTCCAGCCTCCGAGCTGTCAGCACAGAGCCCGACATAGAGTTGGAACTCACAGATCGTGAGATCACAACCTGAGCTGAAGTCGGACGCTTAATCGACTGAGCCACCCAGGCATCCCTTCCCTTTGACTTTTTAGTTTCGATTCAGCCCTGCTCCTTTCAGGTACTCAGAGAATGAAGAATTTACCCTTGTCTCATTATTTCCCCTTTGATCTTGACACCTGCAGTCAATACCAAGAAACAAAACAGCCCCAGGAACACTGGCATGTTCCCACGGCGGAGGACGTGCACCCAACTGCATTCTTCTGTCTCCCACACCTCTACCTCTAAGTACAACCAGTGACAGGACACTGACTTCTGCCGCCATCTGACTCACTGGTAACAAACTAGTGAGTAGTAAAGTAGTAAAGCCACATCCCAAAATAGCTGCATGCCTCACTGGGGCACCCGAAAGATAAGGAGAACAAAGCCTCTAGTCCAAGTTGTATTGTATTTATCTAATATTAAGAGATGACAGAAGAAAAGCAGGGTGATTCCTCTTCTCAAGAAACACGACCTTTCTCCTGGAAAAAATGAACAAAGTATGGACAAGAGAAAGTAAAGGCCAGAAAGGGCAAGGAGAAAAGTGAGAGTGTAATTTTGCCTTAAATAAATGCACATAGAAATGCCCAGATTTGACCACTGACCACCTGTTAATATTCTAACAATTGCAGAGACTGAGAGAGGTGCCAAAAAAAATTGGAGGGGCGCCTGGTTGGCACGGTGGGAAGAGCACGTGACTCTTGATCTCGGGGTCGTGAGTTCGAGCCCCACGTTGGGAGTAGAGATTACTAAAAAAAATTAAAAAGTAAACTTAAAAAACAAAAGAAATTGGAGTTACGAATTTTTTTTCAGTGAAAAAGGGTGGGGCTTCATTATTTTCCCCTTCAATTCTAGAAAGATTACTAACAGATAGTTGGCATGCAACAAAAGGAAGGAGTACTAATTAACTGGATGCAGAATTAATTTAAGTTTAAGTACATCATGTCAGTTTTTTTACCGAAGGTTCTCCTAACCTTTTTCCAATAAGGTTATTTAAAAAAAATCAGAGAAATACCACAGACCAGCGTTTCTAAATCTAGGTACTATTCTGGGCTTTGTCTTTGGGGCAGTTCTGTGCATTGTATGATGTTTACTAGAATCCTTGGTTTCTGACCACTAGATACCGGTAACATTCTCTTTGCCGCAGTAACAGCAACCAAATATGTCTGCAGAAAATACCCAATGTCCCTGGGGAGCAAAGTCGCTGATGAGTGAGAACCATCATTCCCTTGGAAAATCTCTAATGAGATCGTTGGGTGAAAGACCTCCCTATCTGGAACTCAATTATTTGGAATACTAACTTATTTTATTTTATTATTACTTTTTAATGTTTCTTTTTCGAGAGAGAGAGCACAAGCAGGGGTGAGGCAGAGAGAGAAG
The DNA here is from genome assembly GCF_014898765.1 of Herpailurus yagouaroundi. Taxonomy (NCBI): domain Eukaryota; kingdom Metazoa; phylum Chordata; class Mammalia; order Carnivora; family Felidae; genus Herpailurus; species Herpailurus yagouaroundi. The sequence continues at coordinate 775,929 of NW_024412572.1, forward strand.
GAGGCACAGAATCGGAAGCAGGCTCCAGGCTCTGAGCTGTCAGCACAGAGCCCAATGCGGGGCTCAGACTCACGAACCATGAGATCATGACCCAAGCTCAAGTCGGATGCTTAACCTTAAGCCTGTGCCACCCAGGCATCCCTCTCTCTTTTTAGATCACTAGAAAACATTGCAAACGTACAACGCAAAATGTTAATATCTGATACAGAGCATAAGTTTTTTTTACCAGATGTCCAAAGCAGCAACATATTAGAAGAAAATTAGAAGAGATGTCTTATGCCACAGGAGGGGACCCTAACACGCTAATGACAGCAAGAAAAGAGACAAATTATAAAAAGTGAACAAACATATTTAAAAAAAATTTTTAATGTTTATTTTTTGAGAGTGTAAGTGGGGGAGGGGCAGAGAGAGAGGTGGACAGAGGAACCCAAGTGGGTTCTGTGTTAACAGCGGCAAGCCTAGTGTGGGGCTCAAACTCACGAACCGTGAGATCACAACCTGAGCCGAAGTTGGATGCTCAACCAATGGAGCCGCCCAGGTGCCCCATAAACATATTTTTTAAAAAGATTTTATTTGGGGGGCGCCTGGGTGGCTCTGTCGGTTGGGCGTCCGACTTCCGCTCAGGTCATGATCTCGCGGTTTGGGAGTTCAAGCCTCCCGTCGGGCTCTGTGCTGGCAGCTCGGAGCCTGGAGCCTGCTTCGGAATCTGTGTCTCCCTCTCTCTCTGCCCCTCCCCTGCTCATGCTCTGTCTCTCTCAGTCTCAAAAATAAATAAAAACATTTTTTTAAAAATTAAAAAAAAAAAGATTTTACTTTTAAGTAATCTCTCTACCCAACATGGGGCTTGAATTCACAACCCCTAGATCAAGAATTGTGGGCCCTTCCAACTGAGCTAGCCAGGGGCCCCAAACGTAGTTTTGAAAGAACAGCAAGTCAGAAAGCTATTGGTCCTATGTTTGGGATATGTTATCCAGGTCACTTTAAGTCCTTGGCGTCCTACTTCACAAAAGGTGTGACCAGGATGATGAAGTATTTGGAAACAAGGTAATGAAGAGAAGCTGAGGGAACTAGGGTTATTTAGCTTAGAGACGAAGACGATGGGTAGAACATGAACGTCTTCTCCAAATATTTGGTGTGCTTCCCCAAATATGTACTTTTCAGTATCCCGAGAGAAGTAGGCATCGCATTTATATTACAAATATCATAGAAAGAACTTTCTAGTAATTAGAGATATTGAAAATATAATGAGCTGCTTTGTAACTGTAAGGCAGTAAGTTTCTCATTACTGACTTGCCTCTTGATTTCCAAAGTCATGAATCCATTGCCTGTCTCATCTCTCTACCTGAGTGGCTAAAAGGCAACTTGAGCTAAGCGTAGCCAAGATAGGAGTACTGATTCCTCTTCCAAATCTCCAAATGTTTTCCTTCCTTAGTCTTCTCCATCTTAGTAAACATGATCACCATTCGCCCTATTGCAAAAGCCAAGTTGCTAGGGGCTATTCAGGATCTCTCTCCTTCTCACGCCTTCCACATTTCATACAATGGCAAGTATTGTCAGCTTTACCTCCCAAATATCCCAGATTTCTTCTACTCTCCCATCTCCACTGCACCACCCTTGTGAAAACCATCATAATTTGTCACTTGCTCTATTGCAATAAGTCCTTCTCCTTTTTTAAAGATTTTATTTACTTTTTAAAAGTAATCTCTACACCTAATGTGGGGCTCAAACTTATGGTCCATGATCCAGGACACTGTTCCATCCATTATTCCCCTTTCTGCCTTAAATTTCTCACCTTCTGCATGTCCTTTCCTACTACCAATGAAAGTCTAAAAACTCTTTTATTTTAACATTTATTTATTATTGAGAGACAGAGAGAGAGACAGAGCATGAGCATGGGAGGAGCAAAGAGAGAGGGAAAGGCAGAATTCGAAGCAGGCTCCAGGCTCCGAGCTGCCAGCACAGAGCCCGACACGGGACTCGAACTCCCAAACCGCGAGATCATGACCTGAGCTGTAGTCGGACGCCCAACCGACTGAGCCACCCAGGCGTCCCATTACCAATGCAATTCTAAAGTACCCGCGCCTGAAATACTCTCATCCTTCCTATACCTCAATTTCTCTAGCGGACTCTGTCAAGGTACTCTCCATTGTCAAATTCTTCCAAAGAGGACTCTATACTTCCTGTTTCTATTTCTTTCTCTCCTATTCAGCATCAACATATATCAGAATAGCTAGTGGTCTGCATAGAAGTTCGGACCTCTGTATGAAATTACACACCGGCTACTTAGCGATATCTTTGGTATGACTGAAACTTTTATTTATTTTAGGGAAATAGGCTACGGCCTGTGCCTATGGCGACATACTTGTGAGAAGGTATGGTTTCCTTCAAAGAAGTAGACGTTCTTTTATCTGGAGAAAAGAGGTTAAGTCCAGAAAAAGGAAACCAGAGCTCTTACACATATGTACGAGGAAACTGGACCTCGTTCCCTGAGACTTTGAGTTTGATGTGTTTGAGGACCCTCCCAAGAGGTACAAGGGACAGTTGGCCTCTGATAAATGGAACGAGGCCAAGAGCTTCTCAGGAAGATAAGTCTTCAGTGAACCACTTCACTGAAAGAGAAGTTTGTATTAAAAAAAAAGTTTTTAAGGTTTATTTTTTGAGAGAGAGAGAGAGAGAGAGAGAGAGAGAGAGACAGAGCCCGAGTGGGGGAGGGGCAGAGAGAGAAGGAGGCACAGAATCGGAAGCAGGCTCCAGGCTCTGAACTGTCAGCACAGAGCCCGATGCGGGGCTCGAACCCACTAGTCAAGAGAACATGACCTGAGCCCAAGTCAGCCGCTTAACTGACTGAGCCACCCAGGCGCCCCGAGAGAAATATCTATTAATCGTAAGTTGCAATCTTCTTTTTTTCTTTTTTTCATTCCTACTCTTTGGAAAGTCTTGCTATGACATTCCAGGCTTATCTGAGCTGTTTTAAGTTTTGGAGTATAGGGACAGGACTAGAGCAAAAGAAAAGCTCTCTGCCCTCCTTGTGCTCCTTCCTTGAGGCTACCAAGATGGTAGGTGCAGTCTTTAGCAATAATTTCCAAAGGAAAAAACGTTTTTTTGCTTGAAGGTTCAAGCACTCTTCCCCACATTCCACTGCAACCTCTCTGTTGAAGCTTCAAGTGCAAAAGACAGGAACAACCTAATGTAAAACCAGTGACCTTCTTAGCTATCGTCCAATGCATACTCTTTTCATCATTTAAAAAAAAAGATTATTTATTTAATTTTATTTTTAGGTTTATTTATTTAGAGAAAGGACAGGAGGGGCAGAGAGAGAGAGAGAGAGAGAGAGAGAGAGAGAGAGAGAGAAGAAATCCCAAGCAGGCTCCACACTGTCAGCACAGAGCCTCATGTGGCGCTTGAACTCACGAATCGTGAGATCATGACCCGAGCAGAAACCAAGAGTCAGACGTTTGACTGAGCCACCCAGGCGCCCCTAATGTCTATTTATTTTTGAGAGAGAGAGAGTGCACAAGCTGGGGAGGGGCAGAGAGAGAGGGAGACAGAGGATATGAAGCAGGCTCTACACTGTCAGTTCAGAGCCCAACACGGGGCTCAAACTCACAAACCGTGAGATCATGACCTGAGCCAAAGTCTGATGCTCCACTGACTGAGCCACCCAGGTGCCTCCTTCTTTTCATCATTTAAACTGTTAATGAGCCCCCCACCCCCAACCTCAATCTCTCTCAGCTCCCACACCATTTTCTAGGTAGTCTTCAACTTTTCTAATTTCTACTTTTTTTCTTTCTCCATTGGGCTCTTCTTCAATGACTCTTAAACATCAGGTTCATCTTTGAACCGATTCTCAAGTGGTCTCAACCTCACTCACAGAAGGGACTTCAAAATTTGGCTTTTACTCCAAACATTCTTTCGATTTCCGTAGCAAATTTATAATTGCCTGCTGTGAATCTCCACCTGGATACCCTATAAGTACCTCAAGTTCAGTATGCTCGAAACAGATCTTCCAAATCTGCTTCTGCTTTTCCTCCCCTAATTGATTTCTCCACTTTGATTAATGAAGTTACCATTAATGGTTAATGAAGTTAATGTTAGTTCTTAAACTAAAATTTCTGATGTTTCTGTCTCCTTCACTTTCCAACTGTCAGGTACTTTTAACTGCTTGAAAAAAATGTCCCTAGGGGCGCCTGGGTGGCTCAGTTTGTTAAACGCCTAATTTCCACTCAAGTCACGATCTTGCGGTTCATGAGTTCGAGCCCCACGTCAGGCTCTGTGCTGACCGCTCTGTCTCCCCCTCTCTCTCTACTGTCCCCCTCTCTCTCTACCCTTCCCCTGCTCATGTTCTGTTTCTCTCTCTCTTGGCAATATTAAAAAAAGAAAGAAAGAAAAAGTTTTAAAAAATGTCCCTCAATACTGGCCTAGTTATTGATAAGATCAAAGTTTATTTTGAAAATGGTGCCGTTACAACTGGATATCCATGAACATAAAAATGAAGTTGAATCTCTTCCTCACTTAAAAGTTAATTCAGGGGCGCCTGGGTGGCGCAGTCGGTTAAGCGTCCGACTTCAGCTAGGTCTCGATCTCGCGGTCCGGGAGTTCGAGCCCCGCGTCGGGCTCTGGGCTGATGGCTCAGAGCCTGGAGCCTGTTTCCGATTCTGTGTCTCCCTCTCTCTCTGCCCCTCCCCCGTTCATGCTCTGTCTCTCTCTGTCCCAAAAATAAATAAACGTTGAAAAAAAATTAAAAAAAAAAGTTAATTCAAAATGGTTCACAAATCTAAATATAAACACTTTTGACTTGGGTTAGACAAAGCTTTTTGTGTTATAATTTCAGAAGTACAAGTAAGGAAAGAAAAATTGGATAAAGTGAACTGCATCAACATAAAACTTTTGTGTTTCAAAGAATACCATCAAAAACAAAACACCAAAGAATACCATCAAGAAAGTGAAAGAACAACCTATACAATGAGGAAATATAATTCATATATCTGATAAAGAGCATAAACGGAATATACAAGAGATTACAACTCGGGGCACCTGGCAGGCTCAGTCAGTAGACCATGCGACTTGTGATCTCTTGGGGTTGTGAGTTCAAGTCCCACATTGGGCACAGAGCTCACCAAAAAAAAAAAAAAAAAAGAAAAAAAAAGAATTTACAACTCAACAAAAGATAATCCAATTAAAAATGTGCAAAGGACTTGAACAGACATGCCTTCAAAGAAGATGCACCAATGGCCAATAAGCAAGAAACATCTTTAGTCTTTGAGGGAATGCAAATTAAACTCATATTGAGATGCCAATTTATATGCACTAGAACAGCTATAATAAAAATGACAAAATAACAATTGTTCCAAGGATATGGAGAAATGAGGATCCTCGCATTTGGCTGTTGTATATGTAAAATGGTGCACTGCTTTGGAAAATAATTAAACGCAGAATTACTGTATGACCTAGCAATTTCACTCCAATGTAAATACCCAAGGGAATTGAAAACCTATGTCCACAGAAAAACTTGCACATGAATGTTCATAACAGGGGCGCCTGAATGGCTCAGTTGGTTAAGTGTCTGACTCTGGATCTCAGCTCAGCCATGATCTCATGGTTTGTGAGATTGAGCCCCGCATCAGGCTCTGTGCTGACAGCCCAGAGCCTGCTTGGGATTCTCCCTCTCCCCCTCTGCCCCATTCCCTGCTTGCCATATACTCTCTCTCTCTCTCTCTCTCTGAAAATAAAAAAAATATATAATAATGTTCATAACAGTATCATTCATAAGAGTCAAAAATGGAAAAAAAAAAAAAACCCAAGTGTTCATTAAGTGATCAACGGATAAACACATGCAGGATTATCATCGTATAATTAAATATTATTTGTCCACAGAAAGGAAAGAAGTACATGTTACAATATGGATGAGCCTTGAAATATGCTAAGTCAAAGAGGCCAGTCCCAAAAGGTCTTGTACTTTATGGTTCCATTCATGAAATGTCCAGTATGGGCAAATCTAGAGAGACAGAAAGTACCTTAGTGGTTGCCAAGGGCTGGGAGAGGTTAAGGAGGAATGCAGAAAGACTGCTAATGGTTGTGGGGCCCCTTTGGGGGTGATGAAATGTTCTCAGATTGATTAATGGTTGTGAATCTCTGGGAACATACTAAAAACCCTTGAATTGTAACATTTTTCTTTTTTTTTTTTTTAATTTTTTTTTCCAACGTTTATTTATTTTTGGGACAGAGAGAGACAGAGCATGAACGGGTGAGGGGCAGAGAGAGAGGGAGACACAGAATCGGAAACAGGCTCCAGGCTCTGAGCCATCAGCCCAGAGCCCGACGCGGGGCTCGAACTCACGGACCGCGAGATCGTGACCTGGCTGAAGTCGGATGCTTAACCGACTGCGCCACCCAGGTGCCCCTGTAACACTTTTTTTTAAGTAGGTGAATTATATGCTATGAACTGTAT
>NW_024412572.1:782476-822808 GCF_014898765.1 Herpailurus yagouaroundi
CGTGAGTTCGAGCCCCGCGTCAGGCTCTGAGCCATCAGCCCAGAGCCCGACGCGGGGCTCGAACTCACGGACCGCGAGATCGTGACCTGGCTGAAGTCGGATGCTTAACCGACTGCGCCACCCAGGTGCCCCTGTAACACTTTTTTTTAAGTAGGTGAATTATATGCTATGAACTGTATCTCAGTCAAACTGTTATATTTAAAAAAAAAAAAAGAAAGATCCCTCAAATCTGTCTTCTATTCCCCACGCTCATAGTCAGTCACTGCTTCAATTTGCAGTGAATACCAACTGGTCCCATTTTCTTCAATTTCCCCAGGTATAATCATATACTTCATTATCACTATAATCGCCTTTTTATTTATTTATTTTTTTTTTAAATATTTTTTCAACGTTTATTTATTTTTGGGACAGAGAGAGACAGAGCATGAACGGGGGAGGGGCAGAGAGAGAGGGAGACACAGAATCGGAAACAGGCTCCAGGCTCTGAGCCATCAGCCCAGAGCCTGACGCGGGGCTCGAACTCACGGATCGCGAGATCGTGACCTGGCTGAAGTCGGACGCTTAACCGACTGCGCCACCCAGGCGCCCCTATAATCGCCTTTTTAAAATACAGATCTGTTCTCAGCAAAACCTGTATCATGCAAGTTATAAAGAGTAAACCTTATAAACATGACCACAAAAAATTAAAACTTTCCATTTTTTAAAGTTTATTGATTTATTTTGGGAGGGGTAAAAGCTGGAGAGTAGCAGAGAGAGAGAAAGAGAGACAATCCCAAGCGGGCTCCGCACTGCCAGCAGGTAGCCCGGTGTGGGGCCTGAACCCAAGAACCGTGAGATCATAACCTGAGCCAAAATCAAGAGTTGGGTGCTCAACCAACTGAGCCACCCAGGTGCCCCTAAAATTAAAACTCTCTATGTGATAAAACATGATCAAATTAAAAAAAAACAAAAAAAAACAAAACAAAACTGGGGCACCTGGGTGGCTCAGTTAGTTAAGCATCCGACTTATCTCAGATCATGACCTCATGGCTGGCGGCTCTAAGCCCTGCATCAGCCTGCATAGGGTCAGTGCGCACCCTGCTTGGGATTCTCTCTCCCCTTTCTCTGCCCCTCCCTGACTTGCTCTTTCTCTCTCTCTCTAAATAAATAAATTAATTAATTAAAATAAATTAAGGGGCCCCCGGATGGCTCAGTTGGTTAAGCGTCCGACTTCGGCTCAGGTCATGATCTCACCGTTCAGGAGTTCGAGCCCCCGTATCGAGCTCTGTGCTGACAGCTCAGAGCCTGGAGCCTGCTTCTGATTCTGTGTCTCCCTCTTTCTCTCTCTCTGTGCCCCTCCCCTGCTCGCACTCTATCTCTCTCTCTCAAAAATGAATAAGCATAAAAAAATTAAAACTAAAGAAATAAATAAATAAAATTTTAAAAAATTGGCAAAGAAGTGTGCAACTCATATGACAAAGGCTTAATTTTCATAATATACAAAGAGCTCTTTCATAGCAATAAAAGAAAGTGAACAATGAAAGACAATAACAGGCCAAGCACAGGAACAAGCACGTGTACAGGAAGATTCAGTAATGGCCAAAACAAAAAGACATCCAAACTTAGGAACAAAACAAATGAAAAGAAAAAGGGTTTTGTTTTTGCTTTTGTTCTCCCTACGGAGATTGTTAAAAACTATGATGACTGACAATCCCCAGGCCTGGCTAAGGTTTTGGAGAATAGACACTTGCAGGGTGCCTGTCTGTGCTGACAGCATGAAGCCTGCTTGGGATTCTGTCTCCCTCTCTCTGCCCCTCCTACCCGTGCTCGCTCGCTCTCTCTCTCTCTCTCTCTCTCTCTCTCTCTCTCTCAAAAAACAATAAACATTTAAAAAATTAAAAGAAAAAAAGAAAATAGACACTTGCAATACATGTAAAGTTTGTAAACATTCATTTTATTATTTTTTTAAATGTTTATTTATTATTTCGAGAAAGAGAAGGAGAACGTGTGTGGGAGCCGGGGAGGGGAGGAGAGAGAGGGAGACAGAAGATCTGAAGCGGCCTCTGCACTGTTAGTGCAAATCCCGATGGGGGGCTTGAACTCATGAACTGTAAGATCATGACCTGAGCCAAAGTCGGACGCTTTACCAACTAAACCACCGAAGCGCCCCTGTATACGTTATTTATTTTTGAGAGAGAGAGAGACAGAATGTGAGTAGGGGAGAGGCAGGGAGAGAGGGAGACACAGAATCTGAAGCAGGCTCCAGGCTCTGAGCTGTCAGCACAGTAGAGCACACGACTCTTAATCTCAGGCTCCTGAGTTCAAGCCCTACATTGGGTGTGGAGCCACCTTAAAAAAAAAAAAAAATGTTACCTATAATCTCACCTTGCACTATATATTCTCCCTAACATACCAGTCACAACTACATCGATATTATTTTCAATTCCCCAGGAAACACCAAGCTCTCTTGCACCTTAGGGCTGTCTATATATGTTCCCTCTGCCAAGAATGCTTTTTTCTTCCATGGCTAGCATATTTTTTTAAGTCCCAGCTTCCATGTCACTACTGAGAAAGGACTTCCCTACTCACTCTTCCTAAAGAAGACCCTTCTCTGTTAATTTGTTTTAAGTGCTTGTTGTTTCCTTCAATGCCCGGCTTGGTATCTGCCGTAGAGTAGGCTCTCAATAACTGCAGAAGGAATAAGTAGTAGAGGTATCAATAAAATACTATGTCCTTATTAAAAAGAATAAAATATAAGTATATATATGGACTTGAAAACTTGTCTAGGTAGGGGCGCCTGGGTGGCTCAGTTGGTTAAGCATCCAGCTGCAGCCCAGGTCATGATCTAGCGGTTCATGAGTTCGAGCCCAGAGTGCAGCTCTGTGCTGACAGCTTGGAGCTGGGAACCTGCTTGGGATTCTGTGTCTCCCTCTCCCTCTGCCCCTCTCCTGCTTGCACTCTGTCTGTCTCTCTCTCTTGAAAATAAACATAAAAAAAAAAAAAAATGGTTAAAAAAAAGAAAAAAGGAAACATGTCTAGGTATATGCTTCTTCCCTGTATATATATATTTTAATGTTTTATTTATTTATTTTTAATTTTTTTTTAACGTTTATTTATTTTTGAGACAGAGAGAGACAGAGCACGAACAGGGGAGGGGCAGAGAGAGAAGGAGACACAGAACCCAAAGCAGGTTCCAGGCTCTGAGCCATCAGTTCAGAGCCCGACGCGGGGCTCGAACCCACAGACCGCGAGATCGTGACCTGAGTTGAAGTCGGACGCTTAACCGACTGAGCCACCCAGGCGCCCCTTTATTTATTTATTTTGAGAGAGAGCATGCACATACTCGTGCACTGTAGCACAAGTGGGGGAGTGGCAGAGAGACAGAATCCCAAGCAGGTTCCACGCTGTCAGCATAGAGCCCGTCGCAGGACTCCGACCTGCAAACCGTGAGATCATCACGTAAGCCAAAATCAAGAGTCGGACGCTTAACCACCTAAGCCACCCAGGCGCCTCTGTCTACTGTATATTTTACCTTTTCTTCTTTTTTTTCCAGGTAAGCTCTATGCCCAACACAGGGCTCGAATTCACAGCTCTGAGATCAAGATCACATGCTCTACTGACTGAGCCAGCCAGGTGCCCTTCTTCACTGTGTATTTTTAAAATGACGTATGTTCATTTTTGTAAATGTATTTTTTTACTTAAAAATATGAAAAGTAAAAAGTGAAAGACACACTGCATTCCTGTTCAATTTCAAGATTAACAAGGGTTAAACTTTGGGGGTGTAATACACAACACATGAGCACACATATACATACACACGTTATAGACGAATGCATACCCATGCTTTCTGCTTGTCTAGATGTACGATTTTTAGAACGGTTTCTATGAATACACATACCATCTTACCACTCGGGTATTTTTTCTTTTAACAACATACCAAAAACATTCTTTTTGTATCAGTACATTTCGATATGCTACACAGTAGCCCATAATATGGTAGGGACACCACAATTTATCGTTCCTTTAGGATGCACTTCTATCGCAAGTAAGTCTGCAATAAACGTCTTTGTGCATTTATACTATGAACGTCTCTCAGAGAATCTTATAGGAAAAGTTTATAGATACGACATTGTTATTTCAAAGGTAGATATAGATTTTTTAAAAAGTTTTGAAGCGTATTTATTTTGAGAGAGAGGTAGAGCACGCACATATGCTTGGGAGTGGGAGAGGAGCAGAGAGAAAGGGTGATAGAGAAGATGCCAAGCAGGGATCTGTGCTGTTAGCAGAGAGCCCGGTGGAGGGCTTGAGCCCACAAACCGCCAGATCATGACCTGAGCCGGAATCAAGAGTCAGATGCTTAACTGACTCAGCCACCCAGGTGTCCCTCAAAGGTAGATATACTTTAAATTCTGAATAGAATTGCTAGATTTCCCTTTCCTAAAGTCCTGATTCTTATTCCCACCACATCCATAAAGAGTGTCTTGTTATATCCCCGCCAAAACTAAATACTGATCATTCTTTTAAATTCGTCTCGTCTTGGGGCGCCTGGGTGGCGCAGTCGGTTAAGCTCCAACTTCAGCCAGGTCACAATCTCGCGGTCCGTGAGTTCGAGCCCTGCATCGGGCTCTGGGCTGATGGCTCAGAGCCTGGAGCCTGTTTCCGATTCTGTGTCTCCCTCTCTCTCTGCCCCTCCCCCGTTCATGCTCTATCTCTCTCTGTCCCAAAAATAAATAAACGTTTGAAAAAAAAAATTAAAAAAAAAAATAAATTTGTCTCGTCTCGTAGGTAAAAATAGGATATCATTTCTATGTTGAATATTAATTAGTGAAGTAGGATATAGTTACATATGCTCACGTTTTTGTTGCAGTTGATCATGTTTGTGTGATCTGCCTCCTCATAGAAGATACTTATTACTTCCAAAAAGGCAGTGGCCAAAAGCATGGTTAGAATGATCTCCTTTCTGGGGTGCCTGGGTGGCTCAGTCAGTGGAGCATCGGGACTCTTGATTGTGGCTCAGATTATGATCTCAAGGTTTGTGAGACTGAGCCCTGCGCCAACCTCTGCGTTGACAGCACAGAGCCTGCTTGGGATTCTCTCACTCCCTCTCTTCTGCCCATACCCTGCTCGTGCGTGCACGCGCTCTCTCTCTTTCAAAATAGATAAACATAGGGGCGCCTGGGTGGCTCAGTCGGTTAGGCGGCCGACTTCGGCTCAGGTCACGAACTCGAGGTCCGTGAGTTCGAGCCCCGCGTCGGGCTCCATGCTGACAGCTCAGAGCCTGGAGCCTGCTTCTGATTCTGTGTCTCCCTCTCTCTGACCCTCCCCCGTTCATGCTCTGTCTCTTTCTGTCTCAAAAATAAATAAACGTTAAAAAAAAAATTAAAAATAAATAAATAAATAAATAAACAAACAAACAAACAAACAAACATAAAAGACAGGAACAATCTCATTCTTAGGAATGAATGAGATAGATAAACACATGCACATGTGCACAGGAAAAATATGGAGCATTATACGAAATGGTTAACTCTAGTGAGTGGGATTATAGAGGCCATTTGCTTCATCTGATGTATATTTTTGTGGAACAAATGAAGAGAGAAAAAAAGAGTAGGTGTGCTTTGTTTGGTAGTAAAAAAATAATAGTGAAAAATATTTTTAAACAGAACTAATTGTATCACTGGTTGTACTCAAACCTCTTCAATGACTGCTGCCTACAATATAAAATTCATATTGATTAATGAAGCACTCAAAACCCTCCACCATTGACTTTATTTCCAGCCTCCTCATTCACTCCTATCTAATCGGGTCACACAGACTACCTTTATGCTCTTTGTGTTATATTTTCTCGGTCTGGAACATGGTTATTTACCGTATCCGCCAGTGGCCATCCCTTCAAGGCCCAGCTCAAATGTCCCTCCACTTGTGCTCTTTCCAACGCCCAGAAACAATGATCTCTCTGGAGTACTTACACAGAACTTTTTTTTTTTTTTTTTTTTTGACAGTTACAGTTCCATTATGGGACTATCCACAACCTTGTTATGTTTTAAAATTGAATATACGCATTAATTTCTTTAGTTTCCCTTCGTTTTCTCCCAGCACTCAGTACAGGGCCTAGAATTATAAAGGAGTCCTCGTGTGGGGCACAATGGCAATAGGCCATGTCATTACTGAATTATCAGACTTATGAGAGACGGAAACACGGGAGACTTAAAAGACTCATCAACTCCCATGATGACACCACATGACTGTGCAGAACGTGTCTGCACACTCCATGTCACCATGCACAACAGAGTTATGTGAATAAACTCCCCCCACACCCTCAGCAGTGCATGACTTCCGGTCTTGCATGGGGGACTTGGGGAAGAGATACAAAATTCAGGCATTAGGAAGGGTGTGGTAGTGACCAGGAAGGTTTCCTCTTTGAGAAGATAAGTTGAGAAAGACCTGAAGGCCTGACAATTTAGGAGGGACAGAGATAGGAGAAAATAGTGTTCTAGGTTGAGGGTACTGTGTGAGAAAGAGCTCGAAGGATAGAGTATGGTATGTTTGTGAACCTGCCAAAATGTCTGCATGGCTGAAGTGTAGAGGGCCAAGGGATGAGAAGAGGCCGGGAAGTTAAGTAGGGATCGTATCACAAAAGGCTTAATATGCTAGGTGAAGGAGTTTGGACTTTATTCTGAGTACCACAGAGACAGCTAGCAGGTTCAGCACGCTAATAACATGAGCACAAATTTTAGAAAGATTACTAAGATTACTAAAACTAGTTAGGGGCTTTCATACTAACAGAGGGTGATGACTGGAAGGTGGGCTCAGAATATCAGGTAAAGATTGGGGGCCTGGCTGGCTTGGTCAAAGGAGCACGTGACTCTTGATCTCGGGGTTGTGGTTCAAGCCCCACACTGATGTAGAGATTACTTAAATAAATCTTACATGGGCGCCTGGGTGGCTCAGTCAGTCAAGCGTCCGACTTCAGTTCAGGTCATGATCAGGTCAGTGAATTCAAGCCCTGAGTCGGGTTCTGTGCTGACAGCTCAGAGCCTGGAGCCTGCTTTGGATTCTGTGTCTCCCTCTCTCTCTGCTCCTCCCCCACCCATGCTCTGTCTCTCTCTCTGTCTCTCAAAAACGAATAAACATTAAAAAAAAATTTTTTTTTTAGGGGCGCTGGGTGGCTCAGTCGGTTAAGCATCCGACTTCGGCTCAGGTCATGATCTCACAGTTCGTGAGTTCGAGCCCCGCGTCGGGCTCTGTGCTGACAGCTCAGAGCCTGAAGCCTGCTTCACATTCTGTGTCTCCCTCTCTCTCTGCCCCTTCCCTGCTCATGCTGTGTCTCTCTCTGTCTCAAAAATTAACATTAAAAAAATTTTTTTTTAATTTGTTTTTAAATAAATCTAAAAAGAAAAGAATATCAGGCACGAAAGGACTTAATACGTACATCTGATGTAAACCTCTATTTTCAAGTAAATTTCCCTGAGAGGCAGATGGTATGATTACTTGTTTGATTTTGTTTTTCCTAAACTACAGACAACAAAAATAATCCATAGAAATAGTTGTGACAAAGCAGGAAAAATAATATAGAACCTGACCTGGGGGTGTTTATTCAATAAACATTTACTGATCAACTATTATGTATTGAGTCTTTGGCACTAATCTCTGTATACCCATAGAGATGTATTATGGATTAAAGCCACTGTAAGCTTCTAGACATGTCCTATCTGATCATGGAGAAAACCCTTTCTGAGAGCTGGTGACCCTCCTCGGAGAAGAAAGTCTTTTAGAAAATATTTCAGCTAATCTCAGTTTGTTTCTCCACAACAAAGGCAAGGTTACATATTCATTAGAGATCAGGTGCTGACTAACTTGACATTTACTGTCCTTTAGCATTCACGGCCTTGAATCCTATCGGTTTTGGAAGAATAACCTCACGTTTAGCCACTACAAGGAGCCTGTGCAGACTGACCTTTCCCTGTCTCTCTCCCCCTCACTGGGAAGAACTATACTTCTTCAGGCCTGTCACAGTTTCACCAAGGGGATTATCTCATGTCTGGGGCATGTTTATTTTCATCTCTAATTGTTCCATATCACTTTCCTTCTCCTTTATCACTGCCACTTTGGAGCCATAGATAACATATTACAACCTAAGAACAAAAAACATTTGGAATGTTTGGTACTCAGACAGGGAGAGGTGTCTGGGAGGGAGCATAGGCAAGAAAAGGGGAAAGGTAAGGTGTGCTGACACTCCCTGGCAGTAGGCATGGGAAACCCCACCTGCAAAGTCCTGGAGACAATGGCTCTTGCTTAAGAATCAGAGTCAGGGGCGTGTGGGTGGCTCAGCCGGTTAAATGTCTGATGCTTGATTTGGCTCGGGCCATGATCTCATGGTTCCTGAGTTTGAACCCCATGTCAGGCTCCATACTGACAGCACTGGGCCTGCTTGGGATTCCCTCTCCCTCTCTCTCTGCCCCTCTGCCACTTGTGTTTGCTCTCACTCTCTCTCAAAATACATAAATAAACTTAACAAAATAAAAATAAATAAATAAATAAAGAGAGAGTCAGAGCCCGGTTCTGGAAACTGCAAAAATTACATAATCTGTAAGGTCTCTTCCAATTTAAAAAATTTACAATTCTCATTGTAAGACTTCACCAACATGTCTATTCGTCAGGTTGATCGGTAAAGAGAAATAAATCATTCTCCACTGAAGTTAAGACTGAGGACTCGTTGGGGCGCCTGGGTGGTGCAGTCGGTTAAGCGTCCGACTTCAGCCAGGTCACGATCTCGCGGTCCGTGAGTTCGAGCCCCGCGTCGGGCTCTGGGCTGATGGCTCAGAGCCTGGAGCCTGTTTCCGATTCTGTGTCTCCCTCTCTCTCTGCCCCTCCCCCGTTCATGCTCTGTCTCTCTCTGTCCCAAAAATAAATAAACGTTGAAAAAATTAAAAAAAAAAAAAAAAAAAAAAAAAAGACTGAGGACTCGAGCCTCAGAAAAATCTTGGAATAGTAGAAGGTAAATTTCTGGGATTTCCTACAGTTCCCGCAGTAGAGTCCTGTAAAAGTTATCTAAAGCATTAACAATCCTCCGCCTCTAACTTTTGGCTGCTCTGCCAATATAATCGTCAGTAGGACAAAATTACAGGCATACCTTTTTTTTTTTTAATTGCATTTGGCTTTATTGGGCTTTGACGATATTGTGTTTTTTATAAACTGACGGTTTGTGGCAACAGTGCGTTGAACAAGCCTATTGGCACCATTTTTCCAACAGCATTTGCTCACTTTATATCTCTGTCACATTTGGTAATCCTCACAATATTTCACAATTTGTCGTTATTATCATACTTCTTTTGGTGACCTGTGACCGGTGATCTTTGATATTACTACTGTAATTGTTCTGGGGTGCCCCAAACCGTGCCGTATAAGATGGTGAACTTAATGGATAAATGTGTGCGTCCTGACTTGCTCCACCGACAGACCATTCCCCCAACTCTCTCCTTCTCCTTGGGCCTCCCTATTCCCCAAGGCACAAATTCCCCAAGACACGACAATATTGAAATTAGGCCACTTAATAACCCTACAATAGTCTCTAACTGTTCAAGTGAAAGGAAGAGTTGCACATCTCTCACTTTAAATCAAAAGCTAGCAATGGCGAAGCTTAGTGAGGAAGGCATGTTCAAAGTTCAGACAGGCTTCTTACATCAAAGGGTTATAAATGCAGAGGAAAAATTCTCGGAAATGAAAAGGAAATGGAAAGTGCTACTCCAGTGAACACAGAAATGATAAGGAAATGAAACAGCCTTATTGCTGATAATGGAAAAAGTTTTAGTGGTCTGGATAGAGGATCAAACCAGCCATCACATTTCCTTAAGCCAAAGCCTAATCCAGAGCAAGGCCCTAAATCTCTTCCATCCGATGAAGGCTGAGAGAGACGAGGAAGCCGCAGAAGAAAAGTGTGAAGCCGGCAGAGGTTGGTTCAGGGGGTTTAGGGGAAGAAGTCACCTCTATAACATAAAAGTGCACGGTGAGGCAGCAAGTGCTAACGTAGAAGCTGCAGCAACTTGTCCAGAAGATCTAGCTCGGATAATTAACGAAGGCGGCCACGCTAAACAGCCAACCGATCTTCCGTGTAGACAGACGGCCTTCTACGGAGAGAAGACGCCACCTAGGACTTTCATAGCCACAGAGGAGAAGTCGGTGCCTGGCCTCGAAGTTTCAGAGGACAGGCTGACTCTCTTGCAAGGGGTAATGCGGCTGGTGACTAAGCTGAAGCCAGTGCTCGTGCACGTTCCGGAAGTCCCAGGGCCTCAAGAATTCTGCTAACTCGACTCTGCCTGTGCTCTGTAACTGGAAGAGCAAAGCCTGGACGACAGCACATCTGTTTACGACATGGTTTGCTGAATATTTTACCCACCACTGAGACCTACTGCTCAGAAGAAAAGTCTTCTTTCCAAACATGACTGCTCATTGACAACGCACCCGGTCACCCAGGAGCTCCGATGGAGATGTCCGACGAGATTCCTGCTGTTTTCACGCCTGCTAACAGCCATTGTGCAGGGTGCGGATCGAAGAATAAGTCTACTTCAAGTCTTATTTAAGAAATACATTTTGTGGGGCACCTGGGTGGCTCAGTCGGTTGAGCGTCCGACTTCAGCTCAGGTCACGATCTCACGGTCCATGAGTTCGAGCCTCGCGTCGGGCTCTGGGCTGATGGCTCAGAGCCTGGAGCCTGCTTCTGATTCTGTGTCTCCCTCTCTCTCTGTCCCTCCCCCGTTCATGCTCTGTCTCTCTCTGTCTCAAAAATAAATAAAAACGTTAAAAAAAAATTTAAAAAAAAATACATTTTGTGGGGCACCTGGGTGGCTCAGTCGGTTAAGCGTCCGACTTCGGCTCAGGTCATGATCTCATGGTTTTTGGGTTCGAGCCCCGCGTCAGGCTCTGTGCTGGCAGCTCAGAGCCTGGAGCCTGCTTCAGATTCTGTGTCCCCCTCTCTCTCCACCCCACCCCTGCCTGTGCTCTCTCTCTCTCTGTCTTTCAAAAATGAATAAACATTAAAAAAAGTAAAAGAAAAAAAGAAAAAAGAAATACATTTTGTGAAGCTTTAGCTAGCGGAGACAGTGATTCCTCTGATGGATCTTGGCAAAGTAAATTGAAAACCTTCTGGAAGGGATTTACCATTTCAGATGCCATTAAGAACATCTGTGATTCATGGGAAAGGGTTGAAGTATCAACGTGAACAGGAGTTTGGAAGATGGTGATTCCAAATCTCTTTGATGACTTTGAGAAGTTCAAGCCCTCGGTGGAGAAGGACCTGCAGGTGTGGTAGAAACAGCAAGAGAACTACAATCAGAAGTGGAGCCTGAAGCTGTGACCGAATTGCTGGAATCTCAAGATAAACCTTGAACAGATGAGGAATCGCCTCTCGAGGATGAGCAAAGCAAGTGGTTTCTCGAGATGGCATCTACTCCTGTTGAAGACGCTGTGAAGCCTGTCGAAAGGACCCCAACCGATTTCGAACATTACATATATCTTAGCTGATAGAGCAGCAGCAGGGTGTGAGAGGACTGCTTCCAATTTTGCAAGAAGTTGTACTGTGGGTGAAATGTTATCAAACGGCATCGCATGCTACAGAGCAATCATTTGTGAAAGGAGTCAATCAATGGGGCCAACTTCACTGTTTTCTTATTTTAAGAAAATTCCATGGGTGCCCATCTGGCACAGTTGGTAGAGTATGCAACTCTTTTTTCCCCCAAGTTTATTTATTTTTAGAGAGAGAAAGAGAGAGAGAGAGAGAGAGAGAGATCTAGAAGGGGAGGGGCAGAGAGAGTCGGAGAGGGCGAGAATCCCAAGCAGGCTCCATGCTCTCAGCACAGGGCTTGATGTGGGGCTTGATCTCACAAACACTGAGATATGAGCTAAGCTGAAGTCAAGAGTCAGACGCTTAACCAACTGAGCCACCAGGCGCCCTGAGCATGTAACTCTTGATCTAGGATTCTTTTTTTTTTTTTTTTTTAATTTTTTTTTTTCAACGTTTATTTATTTTGGGGACAGAGAGAGACAGAGCATGAACGGGCGAGGGGCAGAGAGAGAGGGAGACACAGAATCGGAAACAGGCTCCAGGCTCTGAGCCATCAGCCCAGAGCCCGACGCGGGGCTCGAACTCACGGACCGCGAGATCGTGACCTGGCTGAAGTCGGACGCTTAACCGACTGCGCCACCCAGGCGCCCTCTTGATCTAGGATTCTTAAGTTCAAGCCCCACATTGGGCCTACAACAAGAAAGAAAGAAAGGAAGGAAGGAAGGAAGGAAGGAAGGAAGGAAGGAAGGAAGGAAGAAAGAAACTGCCATAACCACCCCATTCTTTAGCAACCACCACCCTGATCAGTCATCAACATCAAGGCAACACCCTCCACCAGCAAAAAGCTCAGAGGATGGTTAGCATTTCTAAGCCATAAAGTACTTTTTTTTCTTTTTGTGATAATTTTTTTAAACGTTTATTCATTATTGAGAGATAGAGGGAGACAGAGCATGAGCAGGGGAGGGGCAGAGAGAGGGGGAGACACAGAATCCGAAGCAGGCTCCAGGCTCCGAGCTGTCAGCACAGAGCCCGACGCGGGGCTTGAACTCACAAACCGTGAGATCATGACCTGAACCGAAGTCGGACACCCAACCGACTGAGCCACCCAGGCACCCCTAAAGAACTTTTTTTCTTAAAATTTATTTTAGCGGGGTGGAGAGGAGCAGAAGGAAGAGAGAGAATCTCAAGCGGGCTCCACACTCAGTGAAGAGCCCAATGCAGGGCTTGATCCCATGACCCCGGGATCATGACCTGAGCCAATATCACAATTCGGACACTTAACCAACTGAGCCACCCAGGTGCCCTTACTGTATTAAAAAAAAAAAAAAAAAAAAAAAAAAAGCTGATTTATTTTCGAGAGAAAGAGCAAGCAAGCAAGAGTGCATGAGCCGGGGAGGGGCAGAGAAAGGGAGACAGAGAATCCCAAGCAGGCTCTGCCTGTCAGCCCCACGTGGGACTGGAACTCATGAACTGTGAGATCATGACCGGAACTGAAAGAGTTGGATGCTTGACAACTGAGCCCCCCAGGAGCCCTCTGAAGTATTTTTTTAGTTAAGGCATGTACATTGTGTTTTTCAGCCATGAAGCTGGCGCACACTGAATAGACTACAGTATCGTGTACGTGTAACTTTTATATGCACCAGGAAACCATAAAATTCATCTGACTTAGCGGATTGTGATATACGCTTTACTGTGCTGGCTGGCACTGCACCTGCAGTATCTCGGAGATAGGCCTCTATTAGCGAGGCAATTCGCTGAAGGAGTGTGATGTGTTGCAATGTGTGGTTTTTTGTGGGTTTTTTGCAATGAGTTTTTTGAAGAAAAGTAATTCATTCTAAGCGTGAGGGATAACAGAAACAGGGAAGAGCTGCCAGATTCAGCAAAAAACAAACAGACAGAATGCTGTTACCTCTGAATTTCAAATGAATAATGAATACTTTTTATAGTGTTAATATGCCCATGCAATGTTTGA
This sequence comes from Herpailurus yagouaroundi, assembly GCF_014898765.1. Lineage (NCBI taxonomy): Eukaryota > Metazoa > Chordata > Mammalia > Carnivora > Felidae > Herpailurus > Herpailurus yagouaroundi. Next base: position 795,988 of record NW_024412572.1, read on the forward strand.
GACATACCTACACCGAAAAACTATTTTCTCTGGCAACAACCCTAACCACAGGGAGCTGAAGTTCTGTTCCATCTCATACATTGTCAAGAGGATTAAATCGGAAAAAGTGGCAAAGTACCTAATGCAATTATCAGTAAATAAAAGCTCTCCGTGCCTTCTCCTTAGGCTGAGGAATATGATGCTATTAATTTTCAATTATCTGTGTCGATTACACGTGTACATTGTCCCAGTCACCCACCATACTTCTGGGTCATTCCCCGCCCCCGTCCATCTCTCTCAGCTACAGCAATGAAAAATAGGAAAAAATACTTGGAAGTGAATGAAACATAATTATAAAAGAAAATCTGCTAGTGGATATCGAAAAAGTCATAAATCGTTATGTTTTAAGCATACAATAGCTTCCATTATGACAAAGAATTCGTTTTATACTTTGCAGCTTCAGATGTTTGAAAGAATTTATTGTATAAAGTGAAAGGGCCTATTACAAACCTGTATACCTTGGCTGATTTGGGCTTTATGGATTAGTTCTGTAGCATCAGAGCTAGGCATTGAGTTATTGAGAGGATTAAATAACCTATATTAAAGTGCTTTGGAAATCGTAAAGTTCTGAGCTGTTGGTGCTGAGGGCCACAAAGCCCCGGAAGTGAAGGTTCCTTGCCAGAGGTCAGTAGACAGTTCATCCCACAGGTGGACTTTCCTCAGGGGCCTTTCTCTTTGTTTGTAGCGTTGGAAATCAAAGAGTGTCATTTGCTCAGTAAAATGACTTCATCACTTCCTTGGGTAACCCCTTAACTCCCACTCTGGACATTAGGCAACCCAACATGGGTTACACCCTTTTAAGACAGTTATGTCAATTGCAGTGCTTATTTATTTTCTGATGACAGGGCTTTTGGTTTGGTTTTTTTTAATTTTCTTTTTTAATGTTTATTTATTTTTGAGAGAGAGAGAGAGGCAGAGCGCGAGTGGGGGAGGGGCAGAGAGCAAAGGAGACACAGGATACGAAACCGGTTTCAGGAAGCAGGTTTCAGTTGTTAGCACAGAGCCTGATGAGGGGCTGAATCCAAGAACCATGAGATCGTGACCTGAGCCGAAGTCCGAGGACGCTTAACCGACTGAGCCACCCAGGCGCCCCTATTGTTTTTTGGTTTGTTTGTTTCAAGATCCATTACCAACATCCCTCCCCAGAATGTTACATTTGTTACAGTTGATGAACCTATGGTGGCACATCATTATCAGTCAACGTCCACAGTTTACATTAGGGTTTACTCTTGGTGTTTGGACAAATGTATGATGACTTGTAGCTCCCCTTTGTATCATACAGCATGGTTTCACTGCCTCAAAAATCCCCTACGCAGGACCTACTCACCCCTTCCTTCCCTCCCAACCCATTTTCTTTCCAATATATGAAATTTATTGTCAAACTGGTTTCCATACAACACCCAGTGCTCATCCCAAAAGGTGCCCTCCTCAATACCCATCACCCACCCTCCCCTCCCTCCCACCCCCCATCAACCCTCAGTTTGTTCTCAGTTCTCAACAGTCTCTTATGCTTTGGCTCTCTCCCACTCTAACCTCTTTTTTCCCCTTCCCCTCCCCCATGGGTTTCTGTTAAGTTTCTCAGGATCCACATGAGTGAAAACATATGGTATGTGTCTTTCTCTGTATGGCTTATTTCACTTAGCCCTTCCAACCCATTTTCAATGAAATAATTTTCCTGATCTCCAACTTTCATGTGTTTTCTTTCATAAGACTGCTTTTCTTAAGAATGTGTGCCTAGTTTGGTGGACCTGGGTGGCTCAGCCTGTTAAGCATTTGACTTCGGCTCGGGTCATGAGCTCATGGTTCATGGGTTCGAGCCTCGAGTTGGGCTCTATGCTGACAGCATGGAGCCTGCTTTGTATTCTGTCTCTCCCTCTCTTTATGCCCCTCCCCTGCTCACACACAGGCTCTCTCTGTCTCTCCCTCTCAAAATAAATACATAAACTTAAAAAAAAAAAAGGTTTGCTCTTTTTTCTTTCCCACTTGTCACTACTTTCACCTACTCGGCAAGAGAAAAGCTCATCTCTAACCTAGCTTAAATTTTTACAGTGGTGCAACAGGCAAAATCTGAGAGCACATCGCTCCTCAGGGACAGCACTCTGACAGTCATTATGGCACTGACGGGAAATATTAAAGCAGCCAATGCCTTATTTCATCCAGTGTTATTCAAAGTGTGATCATCCATGGAGGGACCACATGGGCATCTCCTGGGAGCTTGGTAGACAAGCAAATGTCCAGCTCCTCCCTAGACCTGCCGAGTCTCAGAATGCCAGTAGGGTGGGACCACGAAATTTGTATTAACAAGTGACTCTTCCAAGTGAGTCGTAAGTGTGCTAACGTTTTAGAAGCAGCAACTGGCAAAGAAACCCGAAGCAAAGTTCCACAGCATCTGTCTGTCTTAGAACTAAGTATGATGGTTGACACAGGGATATAAATTAGCATTTTTATTTGAAATGAAACAACTTAAGACTTTTTCTGACAGAACGTAAGCGTGAATGGGCTTCCTGGCTTTTCCATTTAGTCTGTATTTCTGCAAAGGTTTTTATACGCCAAAAAAATCTACAAGGCCGTGTGGATAGCTGTGTGGCTGAGCGGCAGGTGGAGGGTGAAACCTAGTTGTGCAGTTTCCTGGGGTAAGTAGAGGCTGAAATATAGTCTGCATCCCGCTGGCCAGGCCCTGCTCCTTGGCCAACAGGGGATGCGCCTTTTTTCTTTGCACAGGGCCCCATCCCTAGAAAATCTGCCCATTCTTTTTTTTTCCCCAGGGAATTCATTTCCAAATTTGCACAAAGGCACTGGAAAGTCCAGCATTGGCCCTGAAAGCACGTATTTCATATACTAGACAGCAGAAAAATTAATCCCCGAAAGCTATTTAAACATAGAAAATTTTTCTTAGCTGTTAACTTAAAAATGTGTAAGAAGGGGGCGCCTGGGTGGCGCAGTCAGTTAAGCGTCTGACTTCAGCTCAGGTCAGAGCCCCGCGTAGGGCTCTGGGCTGATGGCTCAGAGCCTGGAGCCTGTTTCCGATTCTTTGTTTCCAAAACTATCCACCCATAAACCGTTAAAGAAAAAAAAAAAAAAAAAAAAAAAATGAGGAGGAGGAGGAGGAGGAGACCACTGCTTCTGTCTTTCAGTATTGCTCTGGTACCCACTTCCCGCCCTGTTACCACAGGTCCGCAAGTCTCTTCCCTTCTCTGTGCTTCCTTCTTTGGGACTTTACTTCTTTTTTTTTTTTTTTTTTAAGTAGAGTTGACACACAGTGTTACATTAGTTTCAGGTATACAACAAAGTGATTCCACAAGTCTGAATGACAAGCTACACTCACCACAGGAAGTGAAGTTCATCTGTCACCGTATGACACTGTTATCATACCGTTGACTCTATTCCCCAAGCTGTGCCTTTCATCCCCATGATGGATTCATTCCATCACTGGAAGCCTGTCCCTCCCACTCTCCCTCACCCGTTTTGCCCATCCTCGTGCTCTCCTCCCTCTGGCAACCGGAAGTGGGTTCTCTGTCGCTGTGTGTCCACTTCCACTTTGTTTGTGTGTTCATTTGTGTTTTAGGTTCCACGTAGAAGTGAAATCATATGGCATTTGTTTGTCTCTGTCTGACTTATTTCACTTAGCATAATACCCACTAGGTCCATCCGTGTTTTCGCAAATGGCAAGATCTTTCTTAGGGCAGAGTACTATTTCATCGCATATAGGCACCACATCTCCATTTGCAAACATCCTCTCCCAGTCAGTAGGTTGCCTTCTCGTTTTGTTGGTGATTTTCTTCTCTGTGAAAATCTTTTTGTTTTGGTGTAGTCCCGAGAGTTTATTTTTGCTTTGGTTCCCCTTGCCGGAGGAGACGGATCTAGGAAAATGTTGCTAAGGCTGACTGATGTCAAAGACATGACTGCTTATGCTCTCCTCTAGAAGTTTTTATGGCTTCAGTTTCCACATTCAGTTCTTTCATTCACTGAGTTTATTTTTGTGTATATGGTATAAGAAAGTGCGGCCTTTACTTCTGACACATCATACCTTTGTCTGGAGACCGCTTCCTTTCATCTTCTTCCTGATCTTTTGCCTAAATGTTCTCAAGTTTACTCTCTTGACGGCTTTGCCCCTTTAATGCTAAGACCGTGACAACACTTTGAAGCCTTACTAAATACACCAATCCACACATCACTTGCCTCCCCTCGGCAGTGCTGGGGCTAGATTTTCATTTCCAGCCTTCACAAAAACCCACAGTCCCAAGGAGGACTGTACATCCTCAAGGATATGCACTGCCACCTAGTGGCCTACTGACACCCTACCGCAGTCAACAACACGGCAACAGGCCCGAAGGCGGAAACACCAGTCATGGGCGGAACAGTCGGTGTTCACTCCCTCTTCTTTCGTAATAATATTTTCTCTGGCTGGCGATATCTTTCCAAAACGATTTCTCTCAAAATTCATTTCACCTTTCAAAGTCCCCCGTAAATGCCATTTTTTCCATGAGCCCCTTTCTGAACTTTCGAGTCAGAGTTTCTCACTCCCGTCAAAGTACTACGGCCCGGGTTAGCATTTCATTTGTAATTTTTAACGAAGCTCCACAGTGTCGCTTCCAAACTACTTCTCATCGTCTAGTTTCTCAAGACTCGGATCCTTTGAGGTACATGCCATCAGGATACTGTAATCATCTGCTGACCTCCTAGCTTACTTCCCCTCATTCCCTGGACATTTTAAAACCTGATTCACTCCCTTGGTTACACCCCTCCTACCATCATCATTCCTAGGCACTCTGTCATCCCTGGAAACAATGTGCTGGGCTCTCAGTTCCTTGTCTACTCATTTCCAGTCATTTTATTTTCCAACCCACCTCAGTCACTTAATCCCATGGTGACACCCCAGGCCTGGCCATTAACGATAGACGTATTCCTTCCAAAACCTCTTTCTTGCATCTCACACTGTCCATCACCTCCTCTGCATTCTTTTTTTTTTTTTTTTAATTTTATTTATTTTTGAGACAGAGAGAGACAGTGAGAGCAGGGGAGGAACAGAGAGAGAGAGAGAGAGAGACACAGAATCCAAAACAGGCTCCAGGCTCCACGCTGTCCGCACAGAGCCCGACGCGGGGCTCGAACCCACAAACCGTGAGATCATGACCTGAGCTGAAGTCGGATGCTCAACCGACTGAGCCATCCAGGCGCCCCATAAATTTTTTAATGTTTTTTTTTTTTTATTTATTTTTGAGACAGAGAGAGACAGAGCATGAGCAGGGGAGGGGCAGAGAGAGAGGGAGACACAGAATCTGAAGATGGTTCCAGGGTCTGAGCTGTCAGCAAAGAGCCTGACGCGGGGATCGAACTCACGGAGTGTGAGATCATGACCTGAGCTGAAGTTGGATGCTCAACTGACTGAGCCACCCAGGCGCCCCTAACAATTCGTAATGCAAGTAGGATCTCAGCCATCGGCCCCATCAACTTTTCACTGATGAGCACTTTTCTGTTTTTATTTCTGACATCACCCAGCTTAAATCATTTCATTCGTCCCTCTACAGGCTCCTTTGCACAACCTGCGACTCTGGCACTCCTTCCCCTCCCGTTGTATTCCTTGGTAAGATCCCAGCCCTTGGTTAATTCCAACTCTACTTACTCTGCTTGCTTGCACTCACTAACTAAACAAATGGCTGGAGAAAAATCCACAACCCTGCTTAGGGGATTAATTTAGATTAGGTGATGATCTTAAGTGGGCTCTCAGCACTGCTCTGCAAAGCTTTATTTTTTTAAGCTTATTTATTTTGAGAGAGAGAGAGAGAGAGAGAGAGAACACGAGCAGGGGAGGGGCAGAGAGACAGAGAGAATCCCCAGCAGGCTCCGTGCTGCCAGAGCAGAGCCAGACTCCGGCCTGAAACTCACAGACCATGAGATCATGACCTGAGCCAAAATCCAGTCCGGACACTTAACCAACTGAGCCACCCAGGCGCCCCACAAAGCCTTCTTGTCTGAAATCAGTTCACTCCCTACTCTGTAAGAAAACAAGTTCACACCTTTTCCTCACTCTTCAAATGATGATCTCCTTTCTAATTTCACTGAAAACCGGAGACGAGAAATTCCTCATCTTGCTACTTCACTACGAAGTCTACTAACTTGACCGTGTCTGAATCCAAACACTCAGCACCACCACCCCCACCCCCCCGTTGAAATGCTTGTGTCTCCTGCTCCCATCTGGTGAGGCCGGCCTCTCAGCTAGAGACCTGGATCCTTTTCCCTCTTACCTTACTCAAGAATTCTGACCTGAAAGTTATTTCCCTTATATCATCAAATTTTCCCTTTCTACTATATCCATACCATCATATCTCTTAATAAGACTTTCACTTAGACAGACAAAAATTCAGAAACATGGAGACGTCTAGCATGGTAAGAAGCTAGAGGAGACTCTTACATTACCTGTAAGATTCTATTTTGCAAGCAGGGAGATGGTTCTCAAGATGTTCATTTTAAAAAATTCTTGCCTTTTGGGGGCACCTGGGTGGCTCAGTCAGTTAAGCATCCAGCTCTTGATTTCAGCTCAGGTCATGATCTCAAGGTTGTGAGACTGACCCCTGCATTGGGCTCCACGCTCAGCCTGGAGCCTGCTTGGGATTTTCTCTCTCTGCCCCTTCTCTGCTCGTGCTCTCTCTCTCCAAATAAATAAATAAACATTGAAAAAAAAAAATTCTTGCTTGGGGCACCTGGGTGGCTCAGTTAGCTAAGTGTCCAACTTTGGCTCAGGTCATGATTTCACAGTTTGTAAGTTCGAGCCTGGCATGGGGATCTGTGCTGACAGCTCAGAGCCTGGAGCCCGCTTCGGATTCTGCGTCCTCCCCGCCCCCCCCGCCCCTCCCCCACTCACGCTCAGTCTCTCTCTCTCAAAAATATATAAACACGAAAAAAAATTTTAAAAAAAGATTTATAAGGACAAAGTTTCATTATAACACAACCTTGCCGTGTTTGTTTATATAATGTCTCTGGCTGCTTTAACATATGACAGCAGAGTTGAATAGTTGTAACAGAGACAAAGGGCCTACGAAGCCTAAAATATTTGCTATCTGGCTCTTTACAAAAACTTTATGGACCCCCTGCTCTAATCTGCTAAGCCTTTTTACTCCAGGACCTTTACATCTAGTCTTCCCTCTATCTGAAACGCTTTCTTCAGATCTTCTCATGGTTTGCTCCTTCTTGTCCTTCTGGTTTCTGCTCGAATTCATGCTGGACAGCCCTTCCCTGACCACAGTATTTAGAATATGCAACCCTACCCTCCTATTCCAACATCTATGTCTTTACCTTGCTTTCTTTTAATTTGTTTTAAAATTCTGAATGTGTATTTATTTTTGAGAGAGAGAGAGAGAGAGAGAGAGAGAGAGAGAGAGCGCGAGCACGAGCAGGGGAGGGGCAGAGAGAGAGGGAGACACAGAATCAGAAGCAGGCTCCAGGCTCTGAGCTGTCAGCACAGAGCCCCACTTGGGGCTCGAACTCACGAACCGCTGAGCTCAAGTCCAACACGTAACCGACTGAACCACCCAGGTGCCCTTGCTCATTTTCCCTCACAGAATGTATCACTTCCCGGGTGCCTGGGGGTTAAGTGTCTGACGATTGAGCCTGCATCGGGTTCTGTGCTGACAGTGTGGAGCCTGCCTTGGATTCTCCCTCTCCCTCTCTCTCTGCCCCTCCCCTGCTTGCATTCTCTCTCTCGTAAAATAAACAAATAAACATGAAAAAAAAAATAACTATATATCTGATTCCCATCATAGTTTGTATAAGTGATGTTTATGTACCTCCATACCTCCATGGTATTTCCTAACATAATAAGCTGAAGAGTTACATAGGGCTAGAGGGCAAGGATGTTTGACAGTCTTTAGATTTAGGTTTTGTTTTGTTTTTTAAGTTTATTTATTTATTTTGGAGAGAGAGAGTGCGAGCGAGCACAAGCGGGGGAGGAACAGAGAGAAAGGGACCCAGAGAGAATCCCAAGCAGGCTCCTCGCTGTCAGCGCGGAGCCCAACGCGGGGCTCAAACTCACAAACCCATGAGATCATGACCTGAGCTGAAATCAGGAGTCGGTTACTCAACCGCCTGAGCCACCCAGGAGCCCCGAGGTTTAGTTTTCTAACTCCATATTCCTTCTCGATCTCCTCTTGAGCCTAAACTAAAACCCAGTGGGTGAATAATAATGTAGGTTATCTTTTTAACACTGTGATTGGTTTCTCCTAATTGCTTTTGAATTCTGAACCTCTTGATCTGTCTGCTAGAACAATGTAAAACAAAAGGAAAGAAAGAGAGTTATGGTATAAAGACACCGATCATAGGCCAGCTGTAGCATGCTCTAGTTGTCCAGTTGTGTGACCTAGAAAACTTATCTCTAGATAATAACATCTGCCCCACAAATCAATGTATTTAAATAACGGCAAGTTCCCAATTATTTAATATTTCCTATATGCCCAGTTCCTGGCACAGAGTTCCTAAAACCTTTGTGATTTCCCAGGTGATAAAAACATTGCGAGCATCTATTGTTCTAATATTTGTCTTTGACCCTGTCCCTGACACGGAGGGAGATCTTAAAACCCTTATAAATTCCTAAGTGATGAGAGCACTCGGAACATCCTTTGTTCTAAAGAGGTGACTCTTCAGGTTAATGAGTGGATTCCGGATGGGGGCTGGTCACCAGAAAGACCAAGCCATGGTTAAAAGCTTGGAATTTTCAGCCCTACCCCCTCACCCTCCAGAGCAGGGAGAGGGGCTAGAAATGGAGTTAATAATTGATCACACCTACGTGAGGAAGCTCCACACAATCCCCATAGTAGGGGGTTCAGAGAGCTTTCGGGCTGGTGAATACATGTCCACCGGGAGGGTGACTCACCCCAATTCCAGGGGGATAGAAACTCCTACGCTCAGGAACCCCCCAGACCTGCCCTATGTATCTTTTCATCTGACTATTCATCTGTATCCTTTATCATATTCTTTAATAAACTGGTAAACACAAGTGTTTCCCTGACTTCTGTGAGCTGCTCCAGAAAATTAGTCAAACCCAAAGAGGGGCACATTGGAATCCTGATCTACAGTCAACTGGCCAGAAGTACAGGTATAGGGGCGCCTGGGTGGCTCAGCTGGTTGAGTCGGACTTCAGCTCAGGTCATGATCTCATGGTTCGTGAGTTCGAGCCCCGCGTCGAGCTCTGTGCTGACAGCCCAGAGCCTGGAGCCTGCTTTGGATTCTGTGTCTCCCTCTCTCTCTGCTCCTCCCCTGCTCGCACTCTTGTCTCTCTCTCTCTCTCAAAAATAAATAAACATTAAAAAAAAACAAAGTACAGGTATAACCAGGGCTTGCAACTGGTTTCTGAAATGTGTGTGTGTGTGTGTGTGTGTGTGTGTGTGTGTGTGTGTGGTGTGTGATGGGGAGGTCTAATGGGACTGAGTCCCTAACCTGTAGAATCTGACACTATCTCCAGGTATAGTGTCCGCACTGAATTAAACTGTAGGACAACCAAGTGGTGTCACAGAAAATTGCTGGGTGTGAGGAAAAACCTCTACACATGTGACCAGAACTGAAGTGTTTTATGTGAGTAGTAATGAGACCCACAGGAGACAATCATAGTAGGGAAGAACTGGATGTTTCCCTCCATAGCCCAATGCCTTGCCGAGAGCTTAGAACATATGATCTAATTTAATTGGCAATAATTGGCAAAGAGAGATGTCATGCAAAGAGCTAACTGTAGTGTAGCTAATAGATATGAAATAGGGCAAACTTTCAGAGCCATTTATATCTGGCTATGTCAAAATGACCATGTCAAAAGAAAAGTCACTGTTTTTAATGCCAGTAACAACACAAACAACCATCTAAACCTTTGCTTATCCTTATTTACCACCAAAATTTAAGAGACTTTGTCCTTTGATTTCCGTATTGTTGCAAGGTTTTGTGGGCATGTACTTCTTTTAAATTAAAACAACAACCATGATATATGGTATCTTTTTAAATTTTTTTTTAACGTTTATTTATTATTGAGACACAGAGCACGAGCGGGCGAGGGGCAGTGAGAGGGGGAGACACAGAATCGGAAGCAGGCTCCAGGCTCTGAACTGTCAGCACAGAGCCCGACACGGGGCTTGAGCCCATGAACCGTGAGATCAGGACCTGAGCCGAAGTCGGACGCTTAACCAACTGAGCCACCCAGGCGTCCCCATGATATATGGTATGTTAATAATGACAAGGTCAGCATAAGTAGAAGCCCACAATTAACAGAGGTAGACAGTCCTGTGATTTTTGAAATCGAAAACAAAGTAAGGAGTCAAATCTAATTATTAAATTAAATAAATACGTGGCAGGGGGAGCTGGATAGGGGTCTGGGATGGCAGGGGCACACTGGCTTTGCTCTTGATAGGTATAGAGGTTTTTAAAAATAATTTAAAAAAAATAATCACTCTAATTTCTGTGTTTCATATCTTGCTCTTACAGAGCTTCCTCTAATGTCTTTCTAAAATAGTCCTAACAGGGGCGCCTGGGTGGCGCAGTCGGTTAAGCAGCCGACTTCAGCCAGGTCACGATCTCGCGGTCCGTGAGTTCGAGCCCCGCGTCAGGCTCTAGGCTGATGGCTCAGAGCCTGGAGCCTGTTTCAGATTCTGTGTCTCCCTCTCTCTCTGCCCCTCCCCCGTTCATGCTCTGTCTCTCTCTGTCCCAAAAATAAATAAAAAACGTTGAAAAAAAAAATTAAATAAATAAATAAATAAATAAATAAATAAAATAAAATAAAATAGTCCTAACAGGGACCTCTGGGTGGCTCAGTCGGTTAAGGGTCCAGCTCGACTTCGGCTCAGGTCATGATCTCTCAGTTCGTGGGTTCAAGCCCCCCACTGGGCTCTGTGCTGGTAGCACAGAGCCTGTTTGGGATTCTGTCTCCCTCTCTCTCTGCCCCTCTCCCACTTGCTCTCTCTCTCTCTCTCTCTCTCTCTCTCTCAAAATAAATAAAAATAAACTTAAAAAGATAGTCTTAATAATTGTCATATAAATGCATCATCTTTTAAAATGGGTTGACTGGGGTGCCTGGGTGGCTTAGTCGGTTGAGCGTCCGACTTCAGCTCAGGTCATGATCTCGTGGTCTGTGGGCTCGAGCCCCACGTCGGGCTCTGTGCTGACAGCTCAGAGCCTGGAGCCTGCTTTGGATTCTGTGTCTCCCTCTCTCTCTGCTCCTCCCCTGCTCATGCTCTGTCTCTCTCTCTGTCAAAAATAAATCAACATTAAAAAATAAAATAAATAAATAAATAAAATGGGTTGACTTTAAAAATTTTCCAAAATGTTCATCTTTTGGAAAGTATGCTAAGGAAGAGCAATTGCTTCCCCAGGTTTTCTTCCCTTAGCGAGACTATTAAAAAGTTCAGGAGAAAATCTGGCAGGTTGAAACGCCAGCCATGCAAGGTACCAAAGAATTCCCAGAAGCGACCTTATTTAAAGTCTTTCTAGACGTGATCACACGCGGTAAACCACTCACTTCAGGCAGTATGTAATTTTAGCCACCAAATGATGTCTACCCTACCCCCATCTCATTCCAAAAGGTCAAACGTGACTTAGTACCTTTTTGGGGATTTTTACCGCGATGCTTTGTAACTGACAGGCTTCAGTTACACTCTAGAGCCTGCTCTATAAGAAGAGTTCTTATTATTGTACGTTCATATATCGTATCAGTCTTCACATCTACACAGCCACAGCTCTTTGCAAGGACATTCCTCTAAGACCGCTTGGGTACAATTTTACCAAGGCCTATTTGCCATTACAATGCTGAAACGGATATTTTGTCCTTCTAATTGTTCTCAGTGACATCAAAGCACAAAACACCCCAAGTGGCAAATGCTCATTGATTGTGAGTAGAGAGGATGGGGGAACGGACCAAGTCTATGGGCTGCAATCGCCTCTCTCACCACCACTCGGGTATGTCATACAGGATCAAGACAACGAAAGTTTAGGGAGATGATCGGTATTAACATAACCACGACAAAACAGTTGGACACCAATCTGAAATACATTCTCAATACTCACATCCTGTTTGCTGCTCTCCATCTCTCTGCTACACTAAGAATTGACTCTCCCTCCACTTCCTCTTCAAGGTACTGCTTCCTGTAAATTGCAATTGGCTAGTTATTTATTCGCTCTATCGACTTAAAACTCCTTGACAGCTAAAAGTATGACTTAGCCCGCTGGCCATCGGGCATACCAATAAATATTTGTGGAAGAAAGTGAAACCTCATGTGATTCTAACGATGTGTTAGATGAACTCCACTCTGGGGTCTTCACACAAAAAGCTCTTGCCACTCGTTCGGCAGCCAGTGGGAAGAATTTTATCAAGTTAAGGGTTCCAGGGGAGAGAAAAGGGACAGAGGTGGATGTGGTAAAAATGGAACCTCTACATTTTGAGTCATTGCTCTGTCACCAACCAGCAGTTTCTCCACCAGCAAAATAAGCGGGGGTTAGGTAATCTTGCTGTTACAAAATTCCTGGATTTAACGTGGCTTATTTTGCCATTTAATGTAAAATATTTGAAATGAGCCACCTTTGGCCTAAACTGCTCTAGTGAGCTGCGGTTGACTCATGTCTGAGTCTGTTCCCTCCTCTCCTGTGTTTAGTTGTGGGGATTGGCTGGGATGTTGGAGCACCAGTATTTCCTGAGCTTAGGAGGCAGAGAATTAGGACAGATCATTCCCTTGACTCTCCCACAGCCTTCTTGTGACTTCTCCTTTCCATTTTGCTCTTCAGACTTCTTACTCCAGCCTCTTCTCTCTCCCTTCCCTTTGCTACTTATCTCTTTTGGGGAATGGGGCGCAGGGGAGGAAGTGGGAACAAAACCAGAAACAGAGGAACGCAAACAAAATTCATTCAGGTGATCTCTTCCTGAAAACAAATGGAAGTTCTAAATTTAGTCTATGCATTCCACTGGAACAAAATTATTAAGAGTGTATTGCCAAGGGCACCAGGCCTTACTCTCCTTCTCTCACACTTAAGGAATAAAGCACTAAATGAATGGATGACCCATAATTTTCTAAGAAAATTCCAGATTTCACCTACAAAGCTAATCTCATCTGCGTAGCGATTAAACTCCTGGTAGACACCGTTCAAGGTCAACACAGTCCCCTCGGCCTGAATCATTCTTGGAGGCTTCCTCACTTCTTTCTGGTCTCTGGTCAAAAGACACTTCCTTGGAAAAGACTTCCCAGACCCACCCCATCACCTTCCTCTGACTTGACATGCGACCCCTTCTCCCTCGCCCAGGTTAATACACCAGTCCCTTCCCCATTCCTCACTGTGCATTTTCTTCATAAGATTTATCATCGTCTCTCTGTGTTTTCTTGTCTGTCCCTTCATTAGAATATAAGCTCCAGGAAGCCAGGTTCCTACCTGGCCTACCAGTTCCATTGTTCCTACCTGGTTCCCGGTAGGCTTCCTAGCACTTAGAGCAGGGACTGGGACATAATAGGCGCTCAGGAAATAATCAGTATTCTTTCCAACGCTCTGAGACGACTTGCCAGTTTCTGCAGAGCCGCAGGACCCCTTCTCCCTCAGCCCACCCCAACTCTGGGTCACCACCCACCTTCACCTGGTCCCAGCTCGCGGGCCGGTCCTCCCACCTGCGGGCCACGGGGGCAGGGCCACTGGGACAGCGCAGCGCGCCCACCACCCGGACCCGGCAACTGCAGTTGGGCCCTGCGGCTCGGCTCAACCGCCCATCTTCAGGGCCCGCACGCTTTCCCGCTGGTCCCAGGCCGCCGCGCCCGGGAATGGCAGCGACGGCGACGGCGCCACCGCGCTTCCGCCGCGCTCGCTGAGCGGCCGTTAGGACGCCCGCGCTGCTACCAAATGCTAAGGATTCTTTTTGGACGGATCCGTTGATGTGGTAGTAAAACGTGACTCGTTTATCCGGCTCCCTCCGGAAGGAAGACGCATGCTTCCCCCCGCGGGCGGCGCAGGGGCCCCGCTCCCGAGCCCCAGCCTGGCCGGCCCCAGCCCTGCTTCTCACCTCCGCACCAAACTGACCAGCCCGGGCCTACGCCGCAAGCCCCATCCCGCGTCTTCGGACGGAGGCAGCAGGGGCGACCCTTTACGGGGAAACGGCGCTGGGCCCCGCCATCCTCAACGTCGCCGTTAACAGGGTGTTAACATTTCTGCTTTAAGAGATACCGGTTCCCCCTCACCGCCCCCTCGCCCCGGAGATGATGCCCCCAGATATCCCTGCGGGGCGGGCCTGAGTGCTTGCCGAGAAGGCGGGGTTGGGGGAGGGGGGGCACAATTCCTGGTAGTTCTTTTGGCCCCGTTAGCTGTCTTCTGATGGGAAGTCCAACTGTCTACCTTGCCGCCTCCCAGAAAGGACTCTTCAGAGTTTGGGGGTTAGGAGTAATAAATAAAGGTCGTCCCCTGCTGCCTTTTTGTGGGTGCTCCCCAGGGGAGGGGAGGGGCCAAGAGACAGATACACAAAAGTTTTAGAGAGATTATTCTTCCCCGAACCTAACCTGGAATTATTTGGAGCCTCCCCATGGTGGTTTGGCCTTTAGTAAAGAGGCGAGGCAACAGTGACAAGGTGGTTTTTTTGGCTTTTGGGTTTTTTTTTTTTTTTTTACAGATCTACACTGCCCTTCTCAAAAGAGACCGTCCTAATGCACAATAAACGCGTGAAAAAGTGTGCAGCTGAGTTGGTCCTCAGGGGACCCCAGATTAAAACTGCTTGAGAGACCACTGCACACCCACCAGAAGGGTTAAAATGAAGGTGGAGGAAAAGAGAACAAAGAGGGAATGTCAGTCGTGGGAGGGAGGGTGAGGAATCAGGAACTCATACACTGTCCAGGGGAGTATACATTGATAAATTGGGTGCAATCACTTGGGGAAACTATTTAGCAGTATTTATTAAAACAGAACCTAGGCCTAGCCTATGACCCAACAGTTTCATCGCAAGGTATTTCGACATAAATGCATATACATGTTCACCAAAAAAACCCCCCAGGTACCAAAGTGTTCATCTCAGCCGTGTTCCTAATAGCTTCAAAACTGGGAATAATCCAAATGTCATTGAAAGAAGAATGGATAAGTACATGGTATAGTCACTCAATGAGAGTGTAATAGAGCCCTGAGAGCAAATGTCCTACAGTGGCACACAGCCATATGGATGAGTCTCGCAAAGTTAAGTAAAAGAAATCGGGGTGCAAAGAATGTAGTCAAGGATTGTGTGTGTATAAAGGTCAAAAACAGCAAAACTATGGTGTCATAAATCTAGATTGTGGTTACCCTTTGGGGAATTTGGACTGGGAGGGCTTTTGGAGTATGTTCTGTCACTTGGTCTAAGTGCTGTTAACTTTATAAAAACAACCATCCAATGAAAAATGTTTCCTTACCTGCTTCACTTGTAAAAGTTTTCAATCGAGAACAACAACAAAAAAGCCTGGGGCGCTTGGGTGGCCCAGTGGGTTGAGCATCCTGACTTCTAGCTCAGGTCATGATCTCTAGGTTCCTGAATCCGAGACCCACATCGCGCTCGCTGCTGTCAGCACAGAGCTCCCTTTGGATCTTCTGTCCCCTTCTCTCTGCCCCTCCCCCATTTGCGTGCACACTACCCCCCCCCCCAAAAATAAAACATTAAAAAAAAAAGGGCTGCTGCTAAAACACAAAGAACAAAAAAAGCCTGACAAATTACTTTGTCCAACTTCTCTGTTCAATTCAACATGCATCCCTTTTATTGTCACTATCTAAAGGCGCTAGTAGGCACTGTGGAGTCTGGGAAGGATGTCTGTGCCTTCCAGGAGTTCATAATCGGTGCTACAGACATAAAAGTCATTGCTTAGGAATAGTCTTTGGTACTATGCTAATTGTTAAGGAAATCCCAAATAATTACTCTGGAAGAAAGTTGGGGGAAAGAATATGCATCTAGGCAGAGTGTCTGAGTTGGAAGGGGCCTTAAGAGCCTTATAACTTCTTGCGGACTGGGGCTAGGGTGATCAACTGTCCCAGTTATCCCAGGACTAAGGGGTTTCCCAGGATAGTCCTGGGCAACCTGGGATGGGTGGTCACCCCAACAGGGGCTAGGCCTGATTCATTGTTAAACTTGAAGCTTCTAACACAGTCTGGTGCGTGGGAGATGCGCAGTAAGCTCGGTGAGTATTAGTTGAAATAAAATGAGGGAAAATGGTAGCCAAAGCACCTAGTCAGGCGATACCAGCTCTTCTCTGAAGGTTAGGGAATTATGGATCAGGTAGGGATTAGGATCAGGTTGAGGAAGGCCTTGAATGCCAAGCTGAATAGTGTGGATTATGTTTTATTGACCGTTGGTAGCTTTTGAACAAAAAGAATGACATGGAAAAAAAAAAAATCTGTGCTTTTCTTTATTAAATCTAGGTCACTGAAGGGGATGAGTTGGCCTTAGTAGAGTCTACAAGCTGAAGTCGAGGGAGAGGGTAATTAGGAGTCCAGAAAAAAGTTGAATAATGGACTTTTAGAACTCTAAGGGAACTAAGGGTTCCATTAGTCTAATGCCTTTTTAATTTTTTAATTAACAATTTTTTCCTAGAATATGTTCCTTTGAGAAACTGCTCCTTCCACATCTTTTCTAAGTCTTTTTTTTTTTAACTTAAAAAAAAAAAAGGTTTATTTATTTTGAGGGGGAAGGGGCAGAGCGAGGGAGAGAGAGAGAATCCCAAGCAGGCTCTGTGCTGACAGCACAGAGCCCAGCTCCAGACTCCTCATGAAATGTGAGATCATGACCTGAGCCAAAATCAAGAGTTGGAGGCTTAACTAACTGAGCCACCCAGATGCCCTAAGGTTGTTCGGTAAGTCTTGAACAGACTGGACGAGAAGCTAAGTTTCTTCTCTGCACTGGCAGTGACCTTATACTACTTCAGTGGCTTCGCAGCTCTGTCACACTGAAACAAGATGTTTCTTGGGAAAGGAAGGAACGAGGTAGTATTTCTTTTTTTGGGGAAGTGAAATTTATCCAGTTCTTAAATTCTGAGAGTATAGCCTTCCCGTCTTTTTTGTATTAGAAATGTGAATTCTCAGGGGCCTGGCTGGCTCAGTTGGTTAGGTGACTGATTTCAGCTCAGGGCATGATCTTCGAGGTTCATGAGTTCGAGCCCTGCATCAGGCTCTGTGCTGACAGCTCAGAGCCAGGAGCCTACTTAGGACTCTGTGTCTCCCTCTGTTTCTGACCCTCCCCCACTCACATTCTGTCTCTCTTTCATTTCATAAAAAAAAAAAAAAAAAAAAAAAAAAAAAATTAAAGATGTTAATTCTCTTGTGAAATGATGGTTATGGTAGAAGATAGTTGGTAATGTTTTTTTTAATTTTTTTTTTTTTATTATTTTTGGGAGAGACAGAGAGACAGAGAGAGAGAGAGAGAGAGAAAGCAAGGGAGGAGCAGAGAGAGAGGGAGACACAGAATCCAAAGCAGCCTCCAGGCTCTAAGCTGCCAGCACAGAGCCCGACGTGGGTCTCGAACCCACGAACCGTGAGATCATGACCTGAGCCAAAGTCGGACGCTCAATGGACTGAGCCACCCAGGCACCTTGGTAATGTCTTTATGTCACTGTATCAAAAGTTCTCTGTTCCCCATTATATCCTGATTGGTTTATAAAATAAAAAAAAGTGTGAAACAGACTTTGCTCCCTTCTTTTGCTGGTTCTGGCTCAGAGTCCTTTCATTCTACTTATTTATTACCAAGCATGTTCTTTTTTTTTTTTTTTTTTTTCCTTCACAGTTTTTTATTTGAGTAATCTCTACACCCAATGTAAGGCTCAAACTCATGACACCGAGACCAAGAATGGCATGCTCCCCTGACTGAGCCAGCTGGGTGCTCATTACTAAGAACATTTTTAAAATGTAAAGGGGTGCCCGGGTAGCTCATTTGTTTGAGTGTCCGACTCTTGAGATTGGCTCAGGCTAATGATCCCAGGGTCCGAGGGTGAAGCGGAGTGGAGCCCTGCATGGAGCCTGACCAGGGAGGAGCCCCTCCTGGAGCCTGCTTAAGATTCTCTTTCTCCCTCTGCCCCCTCCCTATCTCATGCTCTCTCTCTTTTTTAATTGTTAAGTTTATTCTTGAGAAAGAGAGAGAGAGGGAGAGAATGGGGGAGGGGCAGAGAAAGAGGGAGACAGAGAGTCTGAAGCAGGCTCCCCAAGCCCAATGTGGGGCTCAAACCCACGGAATTGTGAGTTCGTGACCTGAACCGGAGTCAGGCGCTCCGCTGACTGAGCCACCCAGGTGCCCCTTGTGCTCTAAAAAAAAAAAAAAAAAAAAAAAAAAAATTTTAATGCAGGTACATATATACTTGTGATAGGTATGGCTGACACCCATTCTCTCTCTTTGTATCTTTCCCTGTACCTACAGAGGCTGGAAAACCAAAAAGTCAATTTCCTAGATTTCCTTGCAGCTAGGGTTCTAGTTGTTAAGTTTTGATCTATCAATAACTGGCACATCCAAGAGATTTGAAAAGTGGAAGTGAGGCAGGGGCCATCTTCTGGCTGCTTTGGTTGTTGCTACTGGCCAGCATGGTCATGGGATGTAGGGTTTTTTCTGCAGCAGTGTTCCAGTATCCACTTACAAGCTTCATGGTCCCTAAAGGCTGCTGAGGCAGTGTGAGCAACAGTAGCTTCCTGGCTGCTGGGTCATAACCAAGGCACTATGTTCTTGAACTCAATAGTTTCAGCAACGGTCTTGATTCCTCCCCTTTGTGAAGGTTCCCTGCTGAGTGAATTTACTAGTCTTGTTTTTGTTTGGGCTTTTAAGTTTATTTACTCTGAGGGGAGGGGGTGGGAGGAGCAGAGAGAGAGAGAGAGAGAGAATCCTGGTGTGGGGCTCCAACCCACTAACCGCGAGATCACATCCTGAGGCGAAATCAAGAGTCAGACGCTTAACCCACTGAGCCACCCAGGCGCCCCAGTTGTCTTGTTTTTGAAGCCATTTCTGGGATGCGGCAGAGGCCCTGCTCCTTTCAGGTCCTTCCAACAATTTTGTAAGTACCCACGTTCCTGTATTAAGACCTTTTCTGCCTAAAATAAAGTGGTTTGTTTATTGTAGCCAACCCTGACAGATAGAACATCTAAGCAATAGTAAGTACTTGGTCCCACCTACACCTCTGCCTTCCCTTTTCCTCTTGTTTCCATAAATTCCAAGTGCAGCATAACCTGGTGCTTGCTTTCTTGGTCTTTTGGAACTTTGTAGCCATTCCTCCATGGAAAGAAACAAGATTAGTGTGTTTCTCAAGGCAGGTGGTTGGAGAGGTGGGTGCAGTTAGGCTCCAGAAGGTTAAAGATTTTCCTAGGGCCTAAGATTCTATCTGACTCAGTGTCATATTCTCACCAATCAAGATGTCACTGGTTTATCTTTACATGCTAGAGGGCTTGGATCTTTGATCAGGAACAATGCAAGTTTCTTTCTTTCTTTCTTTCTTTCTTTCTTTCTTTCTTTCTTTCTTTCTTTCTTTCTTAATCTTTCCTTAGACTTGATGCTAGGCTCTATTTTCCCTCAGAGACAATTTCTGCTTTGATTTATTGCACATCATCAAAAGGAAAGTGACAGACCGTGCTTAACTGTATGAATTATTAACCCCAAAGTAATTTTGTATGTTTCCACATAATTCATATAACATTACTAGGGGAAAAAAATGCACTTTTATCTCATAAATAGAATTCTTAAAAAAAATTTTTTTTAACGTTTATTTATTTTGACAGACAGAGCATAAGCAGGGGAGGGGCAGAGAGAGAGGGAGACACAGAATCCGAAGCAGGCTCCAGGCTCTGAGCTATCAGCACAGAGCCCCACGCAGGGCCCAAACTCACAGACTGAGAGATCATGACCTGAGCGGAAGTCGGATGCTCAACCGACTGAGCCACCCAGGCGCCCCAGAGCACAGTTTTTAGATCATGTTAAAGCATTGATGAAATCTTGCTATTAACTTGCTGGAAAGCAAGCAATTCCATAATCTCTAGTATGATGTTTATCTCTCAACACTCTCAGAGTTAAGTTCTTCCTACCCTCGAATCTCAGATTTTTCCATTCATTGGATGTAGAAGACATCTTTTAACTAATTCCATCTATCTTTTCAATTTTTCTAGAAATGCAGGTTAAGGGGAAATCTGCTTGCAAAATTTAAAGTCCTCAGGGTATTAAGGGGAAAATGGTAGTGTTTTCACAGGTAGGTAGCTTCCCAGGTAGGTCTAGGAAGCAGATCTAGCTTTCATTTTATGGCTGGATTAACCAAGGTGGTAGGTGTGAAACATTTCTTCAGGGTCATAAAATTGACATAAATACTTTAAAAAGTCTTATTCTTGTTTGGTTTAGATCACCTGCCACTACCTGACGCTACTAGGCATCAGAGACAGAATGATGAATACCCAAGCTTTCTTTTTTTGATTAATGCTTTTCCTTCAGACAAATCGTTTCAGTTCTCTTCACCTCCGCCCACTCTCTTCAATTTTTTTATGAATGCTTTCTTTAGGAACCCACCTGCTTGGATACTGTGGTCCAGGGTCCGTCCTTAGCTTTCTCTATTAAAGCCTCAGTTTCCCTAGCCTTCCCTTCAGGCAAGGTTAAACCCCATGCTTTTCCTTTCCTCAGTCTCATTCTTGTAGGTAATGTAAGTAAATGGGAAGCCTGGGACCAAAGGCTCCTAAGAATGTAATTATCATGTGTATTCCAGAAAGCCAGGGTACGCGCTGACTTCTTCGAGTAAACAGGAAATTATCGATCCTATGCAGGAAATGACCTTGTTTGAGGGCAACGAAGGTGCCGCGGATTTCCCTCTTTCCTTCAGTTCCCTTCTAAACTCATTTCCGGGTTTCAATCAATTTGGTCCTTCAGTACCATAACAGAGTCCAGCTCGCTCTTCTCAGTCCCACCCCAGACAAGACGTCGTCCCTGAGAGGATGGCCAATAAGCCCTTCACTGTAGTGGACATTTGTATGCCTTGTTTTTACCTCACTGCAAATCTCCACCAATCAGTAGTTGCGGTAGGCTGTACCAAAATAATCTTCACTTCCTCCCCCAATAGCCACCCCCTCGCTTGCGTCATCCTGATGGATTACTTCTGTAGCCAATCAACAAGCAAGCTTGGGCCCAGCCTACCTTAAACTCAATCAATTAAAACGAAGACGGGGAATTGGGGCGGAGAATGGAAAACTTGCCCCCTCTTTTGGAAACGGCTTGGAGGGGCGCGTCCGGATTTCGTGAATTTACAATTTTCGACTAACAGTCACCGCATACTGTATACCTCACATGCCTCAGTTCTGTTGTCTTCGACCCCACCCCAAGATGAGCCCCACCCCTCACATATTCCTCCCCCACCCCCGCCAATTTCAGCCGGACACGCCCCCATCCTGAAGCCTCCGGAAAAGAACCAAACCCAATGGCCGGTGCTTTACACGTTCCTCCCGTGCGCCTAGAGTAGGGGAAGGAGAGACCCTGCGGCCTCGGGCGCCAATCTTTCCATTCAGTGCGTCTTTCCTCCCTTCCCCACGTTCCCGGGTCGGAGCTGACACGGGAGTGGGAGGAGCCGAGTGCCCGCTTGGCTGGGGGAGAGGCCAAAGCTTCTTAAGGTGGAACAGAGCTGTTGGGAGGCTGGGCCTCAAAACCACTGGGATGTGACGTCCTCCTGCCTTCCAACCTCGCTTCCTACAGTTTTTCATCCCGTAACAGTAGTTCTACCCTTGGTTTTAGGGAGAATAAACAGGTTAATAGAGGACATAAAGTTAGCATAGGAAACTTAAGGTAATAAACAGTTATGTATGGGAAGGAAACCTAACATGGAGAGAATTTAATCCCCTCTGCTGTGTTCTATTCTGTGCTCCCGACATTACCCTTTAAAGTAGCAGCTAGAATTTTTCTGATGTGCAAACGTGAGCGCAAATTTCGTCTGTAAATATTTCTAAATTAATCGTTCGTATGTTCCTGTATTCCCTACCCACTAGATCTGACTTTAGCCATGAAAGGAAGCAAGAATCCTGTGCTTAGTGGCTTGTGGGTTACTTCCTACACCTTTTACCAGCAGGTCCCCTGGAAAACTGGAAGAGTGTAGGCGGTGTATGACACAGCCTTGCAGTCTGGCTCTGGTTCACTCTTCTCGGTTGTAAAATTGGGATAATAATAAAAGACATAGTGTAAATGAAAACGTCGTAATCTGAAAAGTGTAAGCAAACATTAGATAATACAGTATTATAAATACAAAGCATATAATTATAGGACATATTTACATAATCCTTGCTATCTTGCATTTTTTAAGCAGTATTTAAAAAAAATTTTTTTTTTAAGTAAACTCTTCCCCCAATATGGGGCTGGAACTCAGTACCCCAAGATCAAGAGCCCCGTGCTCCAGGGACTGAGCCAGCCAGGCTCCTCTTAAAAATTTTTTTGGGAAGTGGCACTTGGGTGGCTCAATCCCTTAAGCATTTAGCATCAGACTCTTGTTTTCTGCTCAGGTCATGATCTCCTGGTTTCTTGAGTTGGAGTCCTGCATCCAGCTCTGCTCTGACAGGGTGGAGACTGCTTGGGATTCTCTCTCTCCCTCTTTCTCTGCCCCTCCCCCACTGGCACTGTTTGTGTCTCTCTCAAAATAAATAAACAATCTTTTGGAAAATTTCAAACACATACAAATGTACAAAGGATAGTATTTATTTGTTTATTATTTATTTAAGATTTTATTTTTAAGTATCTCTAGACCCAACGTGGATTTGGAAGTCACAACCCTGATTTCAAGATTCCCCCAGCCAGGTGCCTTGAGAATAGTATTATTTATTTTTTTAAAACCATATTGGAGTGGTCTAGCTGGCTGAGTTGGTGGAGCATGTGACTCTTGATCTAGGGTTGTGGGCTTGAGCCCTATGTTTGGTGTGGAAATTATTTAAAATACAATTTAAAAAAATAAATCATTTTAAAAACCTGTTGTAATAAGCAACGCTTGGTCAATCTTTTATCATCTGTACCTCTCTCACCTGATTAAATACTGCAGTATGCGTTTTTAAAAGATAAAAATCCTTGGGGCGCCTGGGTGGCTCAGTTGGTTAAGCTTCCGACTTTGGCTCAGGTCATGATCTCACGGTCCAGGAGTTCGAGCCCCGCATCGGGCTCTGTGCTGACATCTCAGAGCCTGGAGCCTGCTTCAGATTCTGTGTCTCCCTCTCTCTCTGACCCTCCCCCATTCATGCTCCGTCTCTCTCTGTCTCAAAAATAAATAAAACATTAAAAAAAAAACCTGAAAAGATAAAAATCCTTAAATAAAAACACAGTATCATTAACACATCTAATACAACAATAACTCTTTGATATCATCAGAGTCAAGATTGAAATTTTACCAGTGACTTCATAATATTTTTTCCAATTGCTTTGTTCAAATCAAGATTCCCCCCAAATGCCCATATATTGTATTTGGTGGATATGTCTCTTTATCCGTATACATTGCATTTAGTTGTTATGACTTTTAAGTCTCTTTCAATCTTCAGGTTCTTCTTCCCTCATGCACTTAACTGAGTCATAGTTTTTCCACAATACTGTGAAATAGGTATGAATATTATCCCCATTTTACTGATGAGGAAACCGAACAGTTAAGTGATTTAAGTTCTCACAGTTATTGAGCACCAAAGCTGGGATTCGGATACACAAATCTTATTATGCACTGTGTTTCATATAATACCTAGATATTTAATAAATGCTTCCAAAACAGTATTGTGACATATTAGTCACCAATATGATGAACTGTTTTGCTCAAAGTAGACTAACATTCATGCATTATGTAGTATGTGCTATTTTAGAAAAGGGTGGATCCTTATATTTTGGTTTCTTGCATGTTTTAGTGGCGCTATATATATATATATATATATATATATATATATATATGTAATTTTTATTTTTTAGTGAGCTCTACACCCAATGTGGGGCTCAAACCCACCACCTCAAGATCAAGAGTCACATGCTCTACTGCCTGAGCCGGCCAAGTGCCCCTCAGTGACTATATTTTTATTTGCTCCATATCACCCTCCTTAATGCAAAGTATACAAAGAATGAATGCAAGTGCTTCCTCTGTCTTAGGGTAAAACCAAAACAAACACAAGGTTATTTATCAGTTTCTTTTTCTTTTAATTTAAAAATTACATAAGCAAAAACCATACAAACGCTAATTATAGATATAGTAGAAAATGATGTAAACGAAATAATCTTCAAGCTCACATCTTTGGTGTATATCCACCTGAATGTGCACATGGGCGTGTGCATACTCAAATATACGCATACACATAAGTATATATTTTAAAGAGCAATTATATAACTGCATTATACAAACTTTCTAAACATGACTTTCTCACTGGATTATATTCAGATCTATGAAAAAAATGGTTCTTTAGGGGCACCTGGGTGGCTCAGTCGGTTAAGCGTCCGACTTCAGCCAGGTCACGATCTCGCGGTCCGTGAGTTCGAGCCCCGCGTCGGGCTCTGGGCTGATGGCTCAGAGCCTGGAGCCTGTTTCCGATTCTGTGTCTCCCTCTCTCTCTGCCCCTCCCCCATTCATGCTCTGTCTCTCTCTGTCCCAAAAATAAATAAAAAAACGTTGGAAAAAAAAAAAAAAGAAAACTCCTCGCTAATCCTGCCTTCCAGAGTTAAACGTAATTACTCTTTTAAAAGGTAAATAGTATTCTATTATACAGATGCACCATTATTTAACAGTTACCCTATTATGGTTATTTAAGCAAATTTTCTCATTTTCTACCGTTGCAAATAATGCTGCAGCAAATATCTTGTATATATCAAATAATTTCTTGAGCTTTTTTCTAAATTTCCAGGAAAAGAGTCTAAACCTTCCCTGGCTTTCCCATTTTTTAGTACTTCTACCTTTCTACCCCTGTCCCCAAATTCCACATACATAGAAAATGTTGTGGAATACATAGAAATGGTTGATCAATAAAACATAACAAAACATCCAAAACATAGCAAGAAGCATTTGGTGCCAAATAATCTGTGTGTGGGAGAATGAGTTAATGTTTCAAAGAGGGGGAAAATACGGCTTTAAATCTGGAGAGTGGAACGGTGGGGAGAAAGAAAAGGCTCAACTGGACTCCACTTCCTTTAAGTTTAAGGATTTTTTTTCTTTGTAAAATATATGCATTTGGTGAAAAATACACACACACACACACACACACACACACACAAATATATGCAGAAAGGAATCCCAACCTTTCTGCTTTCTATTTACACAGAGAAAATGCCACTATTTTCTGTTTTATTTGAGTGTAGTTGACACACAATGTTAACATTAGTTTCAGGTGTACAA
This sequence comes from Herpailurus yagouaroundi, assembly GCF_014898765.1. Lineage (NCBI taxonomy): Eukaryota > Metazoa > Chordata > Mammalia > Carnivora > Felidae > Herpailurus > Herpailurus yagouaroundi. Next base: position 821,304 of record NW_024412572.1, read on the forward strand.
CACAATGATTGGACAAGTTTATCCATTGATCCACTGTAATGAACAATGCTATGTTCATTACAAGTGTACCTACCATCTGTCCTCATACATTGCTGTTATGGTAAGTTTAAGGGTGGTTTTTAATTCTGACAGTTCAGAGGAATGAAATAGAAGTTAAGAGTTGGGTCTTGGGGGTGCCCGAGTGGGTCAGTTGGTTAGGCTTGATTTCCGCTCAGGTGATGATCTCATGGTTTGTGAGATCAAGTCCCATGTTGGGCTCTGTATTGGCAGCACGGAGCCTGCTAGGGATTCTCTCTCTCCCTCCCTCTCTACCCCTCCTCTGCTCACGCTCTAAGTAAAAAGTAAATTAAAAAAAAAAAAAAGAGTTGGGTCTTTGGAATCCTTGGATTGTTAGTCTAAGTCTCGACTTTGCTAGTTACTAATCATGTGAATTTAGACATCGTCAATATCTCTAAGTCATAGTTTTCTCATCTACAAAATAGGTATTGTAATAGTAGTACCTTGTGGGATTGCTAGAAGAATGAAACGTGACAACACATGCAGAGTGCTTAGCTCAGTGCCTGGCACATTGTAAATACAACGTAATTTTATATAGGTATAATTTAGATAAAGTCTGATACATTTAGCCAGATGATAAGACTTTATTATCTAAAGGCGAAATGATGTCATCAAGCTACAATCTTGAATATGCAGTCTTTTTCTGAGCAATTCAAATATTTCATGGAAAATATTTTTTGCATTCATATTGTTTTATATGATAGAAAGTAGGACAGTTTGAGAAAAGTGTAACAGGCCAGAGGATGAAACATGTAAGAATTCCCAGAGGAATAACGGGACTGGAAGAGGAAAGAAAAGCGGAGGTGGGCTCCCTGGTGGCATTTTCTGCCTCTGGGCGGGGGTTATTCTGGAAGGGGCAGAGAATACCATCCTATATTGTCTGACACTCAGGATAAGATATGTTATAAGACCGTCAAGCGAGCTGAACGATAATCCTGTTTTGCCTCCTTTGTATACTGTACCGTTTAAAAAGCACTTTCACACACCCTATCTCCTGTGATCCTTGCAACAGCCTTAGTGGGTAGGCAGGGCTGGTATCATGGTCCCCTCCCCGCTGACTAAGATTCCATAGAAAAGGGGCCTTGCACAAGTTTACGCAGAGTTTAGTCTAGAGTGTTCTCCGTAACATGCCCCTTTATCCCTTGACACCTTCACTCCTTCGGCAAGCATTTCCTGAACTCCAGGATGAGGTCAGGCTAACACGTTAAACCCGTCCCAACGCCATACCCTGCATGCACTAGCTCAGGGGACCGAGAAGCCCACCGGAGACATGCCGGAGACAACGTCTCGGGTCCGCCGGGTACCGAACACGGCAGCGTGCGCGCCTTAAAGCGCGGCTGACAGCGTCGGGCGCCTACGAGGGACCGTCCCGCTGGAGAGAGCAGGGGGCCGCCGTCCCGCCCCGAGGCCCGGCGGCCGGGCGGCCGGAGGTGAGCGAGCGGCGGCGC
>NW_024412572.1:823208-859795 GCF_014898765.1 Herpailurus yagouaroundi
GCCCGAGAGGTGGCAGCGCCGGGGGCCTCACGCGCCGGAGGGAGCGGACCGGACGGGACGGGACTAGAGGAGGCGCTGCCGCCACAGTGGCCGGGGACCGGCGACGGGAGCCGCGGCCTCCCGGACCCTGCTGCCCAGGCCAGCTCAGGGAGAGCGGGGAGTAGGAAAACCCCACCCTCGGGGGCACCCCCGGAGCGGAGGCGGGAGCGGGGACGGGGAGCAGCCTCTCTCCCGGCCGGAGGGAAGACCCTCACCACTCGGGCGAGGCAAGGGGGAGACCCCTGGAGGGGAGACTCTCTCCTTCGTAGGGGCGAGGAAAACCCCCATCCTGGCCCGGGGATAGACCTCCAGAAGTAGAAAGGGGTGATCTTACTAAAGGAAGCCGACCGAGTGAGACCGCCCCAGCGTGCCTCCACCCCTCCAAACGCACACTCTCAGCAGTTCAGGACTTTTCGAGGCGAAGAGAAAAGGGGGAAATGCCTATGGAGTAGGCGCCCTGCATCCTATCCAGTACTCACGGGGGAGAGGAGTCCTTGCATTGAGAAGCGGGGGACCCTCCAGGGACAGAAGAGGAGTCGGCTTTCAGCCTTTCAGGAGAGGGGAAGAACTGTCCCCTCAACTTCCTTGTACCTAGACAGTGGAACAGGGCAGAGCCCCTCCGCTCAGATCTCCAGCAGACACAAGGAGCCCTCCACTCCCGAAAGATCCACTTTGGGGGGGAGGGGGACTCCCCCAAGGGGGAGGAGACAACTCCTGGTTGGGAGAGGCTCCTCCCCTCCTCCCCAGGGGAACAGGCAGGGTGTGGGGGGTGTGCCACCTTCCCCAGGTAGGACCTCCTTCTCCCCCTCCCCCTCCCCCTCCTCCCTCCGCTCCTCACCTTCAGGGGACCCGGTTCCCCTCCCCAGCTTGGGATGCTCAGCCAAGTACGGGAAGAGCCACCGAGGATGACACGCTTCATCTGCCTTTGAAGAGGGGAGTCCCTCCAACCCCAAACTCCAGTACCAGGTGGTTCCCTCCCTTTGCTGGGGGAACCTTGGAGACAGGTTAGTGCTCTCTTTCACCTTCTCTGTCCTCTTTAGGTACTAGTGGGTGAAGGGGCTGAGCTGGTGGCTCGTGGGTTTCACTGCCGGGGAAGGTAGGGTAATAACTCAGAGAATCCCCAGGGCAATGTGTTCTGAGGAAGCTCTCGGATTCCAACTGACATCTTGCCGCCCAGGCTCTGGGAAATGGGCTTCTTTAGCGTTTGAGGACTAGACGGATGGGAGTCATTTGAGGTCCCCGGGGAAATGTACGTTTTCATGCTGACGGCAGAGGAAGATCAGCAAACACTTGCATTTTCACAACGCCATCCATACGGCGTAATAATGATGGACACATCCCAACCGGACTCCCATACCTTCCTCCGTTTGGGGGCTTTTTTCACCCCAGAGTGGGCCCGCCCCAAAGTCATCGTGGCATCCCAGAGCCTGGACTTGACTAGCCTCCATTGGCATTGCGTTTTCTTACCTTGGAACCCTGCCTCAGCTTAATGTCCAGCAGATCGTTTTCTCCCACCCCTGTGGTTACCGTCTCCTGGACAAGATGATCAGCCTGTCCCCACTCACCCTTCCTCAGACACCAGGAGGCCTTCTCTTGTGACATTCTCATTCCTGGATGGAATAAAATCTTCTGGCAATAAACTCCAAAGGGAAAAGGGACAGCCCCCACATCCCAAGGCAAGAAGAAAGGGTGTAGGGAAGTCTAACTCCTGGGTCGAAGTTCCTCCCTGGGGCTGGCCCCGTACCACTGCCCCTGTGCCCTCCGCAGCTCCTGCCCTACACTGACAGGTCCTCAGGAAAAGGTAGATCCCGGATAGGAAGAGAAGGGTGCCGCTGCCTAGCCTCCTTCCACTCTTCCATCCGAATCAGTTGACCACCAGGGAGATTTGACCTCTGATGAGTTTTCTTTCAGAAGAGCACCTAACAGCTTCATCTTGTCCCTTCCTGTTTCTTGTTCGGTTCCGTGTCTCTGGAAGCTTATATTGAAGTTTTCTCTCATGAGACATGAGCAGGAATCATCAAAGCCCAGACTCTTCAGAGAAGGCAGGAGAACTGTGCCAGGAAATCCCGCTAGCTGAACCGGAGGGGGGCGCTGCGGTCAGCAGGGTGTCTTTCAGCCCGGGGTCGTTAGCTTTCCTGTTGTGCCATTAGCATCTACCTCATCATTGGCAGGCACCTCACAGCCAAACCAAGTGGGAGGCTTCATCCTACGTGATTTTGGTGTTTTCTTCTTCTTTCTCTGTCTGAGCCGTGGGGGGCTGCCTGAGTCCCTAAATGCACGTACTTGGTCCTGGAAGCTACCGGCTAGTAGTGTATGAGGCAGGGTTACGATCCGGCTTTTTACGGCTGTGCTATAGAAGGGTGTGCACGTGTTTCTTCATTCAGGTGAATGTGGCTCCTCTGTGTTTCGAGTGGTTACGTGTGTGGAGACAGTTACGCATGTACTTTTCACGCGAAACCTCCAATCACCCAGAATCCTATGTTTCTGGTAGGCCTCTAGAAGCAGGTGCTCCTGTGCAAGGACCTAGAGAAGGTGCTGGTCAGGATGCTCTGCTTGGAGAAAAGGCTCGGCCTGCCCTGGCCGGTGGGAACCCTCATGAATGGCTGCACGAAAGTCGTCTCCTGCGGCAGGGCAGCTCAGGGTCAGCCTGGGGGCCACTTCTAGAACTAGCAGGAAAGTTTAATTCCTTTTTTTTTTAATGTTTATTTATTTTTGACAGAGAGAGACAGAGCATGAGTGGGGGAGGGGCAGAGAGCGAGAGGGAGACACAGAATCGGAAGCAGGCTCCAGGCTCTGTGCTGTCAGCACAGAGCCCGACGCGGGGCTCGAACTCACGGACGGTGAGCTCATGACCTGAGCCGAAGTCGGACGCTCAACCCACTGAGCCACCCAGGCGCCCCGAGTTTAATTTCTGATGTCTCTGGTCTCAAAAGCATGAGGATCCTTGGCTCTCAACTCTAGGACTCCCTCCCCCACCTCTTGAAAGAGCCGACTGTGGTGTAATAGCAGCTTATTTCTTTACAAAGTGCTTTCCCAGACGCTGGAATGCAACCTGTTGAATGGCTCAGGGCAAACCACGTCCCAGAACTACCAGGTGTCCCACCACCGCACCGTGTAACGGCCTGGCCGGGACTGGGTTTCCCTAATTCTCCCTGCCTCTGTGGAATCCGTTAGAAGCAGATGGCTGTGGGCCTGGATTAAGCTACGATTCGGAAAGGGCTGTTTTCCAGATCGCGTCTTTTACGACGAGATCTGGTTCTTGCTGAAAAACAAGAGATGATATGCCCTCACTCCTTCATCTTCGGAGTTTACTTCATCCTGGCCTCGGTCAGCACTGGGGTGACACGATCCCCCAAGGAAAAGTTTGGGGGTTCTGACATCCCGAAAGCTACTGCAAGCTCAGCGCAGGTTTTGTAAACCGTGGCGGGCTTTGCTGCTTCCAGTCTTACCTCTCTGGTCTGTTTTCTAGTTTCTAATTTCTAATATTCTCTCCCCTCCTGCCCCATTTAAAAAAAAAAATAGCTATACTTACATAACACGTGCTAAATACTTTGAAAATATCAACTCGAGACGATCGTCACAACAACCCTATGTAGGTGCAGTTATCTCTATTTTATAGAAGAAACTGCAACACAGAGAGGTTAAGTAACTTGCCTGCGCTGGCACAGCCAGTGGGTTGTGGAGCCAGGCTTGAAACCCAGGCGGCCTGGCTGGTAATTGGTAATGTGGTAAACTTAACCACTGCTCTGTTAGTTTTGGCATTCTGTACGTGGCAGGGAGTTATCGCTCCTTAATGCCTGACCTGGCACCATACAGGGAACAATTATTGGCCTTTCAGATAAAGCGGGAAGAAAACCGTGCCTCTTATTTGGGATCTTACGTGTCTCATCCAGGATCAGTCTTCTGCTCCAACAGAGTGTCTTTTGGTTTTTCTCAGCCTTTCCCCCAGTACTGTAGTCTTCCTTAGAGGTCCTGTGGATCTGATGGAGCCTGCCCTCTGGCTGCCTTTCCCAGTTTCTATGGGTATTTCCTTTCAGTCTTCCAGCACGCAGAGAAGAATGTAGCCTGACTCAGGTTCTGCCCAGGCCCAGTGGCACGAGGCCCACCTGGAGAGAGAGGTCTGGGTAACTAGGTTGGTCGAGGGAGACATGGAAGTACCTCTTGTTTGCTTTTCTAATAATAGCCCTGAACATTAGCCTCCTGCCATTATTTTGGGGAGCATGGAATGCGTGGCAGCCACGAGCTCGTTAAGCTTCATTCACTTCCCTCCAGGGAGGAAGCTTTGGCAGTGTTTATGACTCCATCCCTTTTATTGAAGGGGGAAACCGAGGCATCAGGACTTCAGGGAGCAAGGGGTGGTTCGGTACATTTAGTGTTGGTGAGTCAGTGTCAAGGTGGGGAATAGAACCGAGGAACCTCAGTCTCTGAGATCCTATGCATTAGGCTGCCCTTCAAGAATGGGGAAGTGGCGAGGGCAAGGAAGTCCGATGGGTAAAGGGAGAATGGTGCGAAAAGATCAGAAGGACCTTTTGCTGCAAGCGTCTTGTAGCTGGTAAGGTTAAGATATATTTTGAGCGCTGGGTGGTATCTGGAGGGCTGACCGGGAGGCTGCTGTGGAGAGGTTAAATTTAACCTCTCCTAACCTGCTTGCCGCGTTGCGGAGAGGGCAGGGCACAGAACAACTAGCAAAAGGCTGAGAGTGCTTCCCCTTCTGGAATTCACGGTGATCGGCATGTGCCACACGGGTTCTGTAAACCATTTGAAATTTACTCTGTAGATTGTCCCTGTCCAACGTGGGGAGACTTTCAAATGAAGCATCCTGGAAGTCTTCTGTGTTCTTAAGATGAGGTTTCCTAGGGATCTTGAGCAGGAGATCTTGAGCAGGGGGATTCTTTACAGCCCCCCCCCCCATCCTTTCTGGGGAGGGTCCAGGGGAACTCTGGTCCTTGAGAACCTGCTGATTGTCATGTTACTACTGTTCAGCTGGGAAAACCCAGCTGTAGGACCGATTATTGCCCCAGGTGCCCTGCTTTATCCCAGATGTTACGGAGTTTTGACTTACTAATGTGCTAGGAGGTCTGACGCTTCCTGGAATGATTAGATGTCCCTATCAGTTCCCAAGTTTCCATGATTTTTTAAAAATGTTTATTTATTTATTTTGAGAGAGAGAGGGAGGGGGAGAGAGAGAGAGAGGGAGGGGGGGAGAGAGAGAGAGACCCAAACGGGGTTTACACAGTCCATGCCAAGCTCCATGCGGGGCTCGATCTTATGAATCATGAGATCATGACATGAGCTGAAATCAAGAGTTAGATGCTCAACCGACTGAGCCACCGAGGTTTCCATGATTTTAAGGCCAGATGGTAGTGGTGGGCTGAAAAGGAGGATGGTGGGGAGAGAAGCTGAGGGTGAAGGGGAAGCCCCTTCATGATGCTATTTATAAACCTAGCCTTTTTTTTTTTTTTCCTTCCTCCTGTCAACAGTTCTTGGGTTTCAACTGGGTCTCTTGCTGCTCAGTCCCCTGAGGCACTAAGGTGTTTCCCTCAGCCTTGTGGAGTGGGTGTGTCGCTGGTGAGGCCCACAGCACGGGGGACATGTGTGTACATGCAAAGATCGCGTGGGCGGGGACCTGGGGGGTGGGGTGGGGGAGAGGGACACGAGTGAGAACTCTGACCCTGAGGAGAAAGGGTGAATCTCAAGGGGAAGGGTCACCGGTCGAAGAGTGAGCTGACGGCCTGAAGGGTGTGTTGGAGTCCGGAGAGAGGGTTTGGCGGTCGTATCTGGGGTTGAGCTTTTTGACCTGCAAAGTGTGTGGATTTGTGTGTGCCATGCTTGTGCCTATTATCCGGGTGCGGATTTAGAGATCACATACGCGATGTATTTCTGCCCAGGATTCTGAATGCTGAGGCGCGCCCGCCCCGGCTCCTCGCGACAGATGCCCCGGTGGGGCTCTCAGCAGGGGCACGAGAAAGAAACACCGGCCCCGCATCTCCCGGGCGGTGCAGGCACAAACCCGTCAGGCAGCAAGTGCTCCAGGGGCTTGCCGGCATGGGCCGTAGGGGAGCGCCAAATGGCTACCAAGCGCTTCCTGCCAGCCTTTCTAGACCCTGCAGTACAGGCAGCACCCGGCGTTCTTCACCTTCCCCCGCGGAGACGTCACTCTAGCTACACCTCTCCGCCAGCAGGAGCGCCCAGGCGGTGTGGGTGGCGGCAGGGTGTGCAAACATCAGGCGTGGGCGGTCTGGCAGCGCCAGGAGTTTGCACGGAGGTGCAGCGGAGCGTGTGTGTGTGTGTGTGTGTGTGTGTGTGTGTGTGTGTGTGTGTGCCTGGCTGGGAAGGAAGGGGAGCCAGCTCTTGGCCCCGGAGTGGCTATTTTTAGCCGGGCTATCTGATTGTTACCGGTGTGCACGCAGCCGGGTGTCTCCCGGGCTCCTTGAAGCCCGGCGGGCTGAGAGGTGGGAGGTCCTTGCTGATGCCTTCTTCCTGGTGTCGGTTTGGTGTCTGTGGGCGGGAGCTCGCCAGGGGTAGCCTTAAAGGTGCGAGGGCAGCCCTACTCAGGATCTGTTGCCTCTGTGTGTGACTCTGTGCTTTGCTGGTAATGTACGTTGTGTAGCCGGTTGCGATCTCTGGGGACGCGGGCCACCGTTCGCGTGTGTGTCTCGCGTCCGATCTGTCCTTTGCTGGTTGTCATATGCAATTTATGCTTGGGATAGATCTCATGTGCCTCAGGTGCGCATGTGTGGGAATCAACAGGGTGCGCGCTCAAATAGAGCTGATACAAAACATCGTGAAGAAGTGTCGGTGTGTGCTTCGTTAGTGTGCATTTGTGTTTACTCAGACTGTTTTTCTTTACATGTTCACTTGTGCTATCTATCGGGTATGTTGTATGTAATCAAACAAGAGTCACATGATCGTAGAGTAGACTTTGGCTGATTTTACCTGGTATATGAAGTTTTTGTTTTTGTTTTCTTAATTACATAGTTTAAAATGTTATGTTGCAGGGTTTCAAGTAAGGAGGATGGAGGGAATAGCTCAATTCCGTGGGTGGTTTGATATCTCTCTTAGTCCTGAAGGAAGGGAGGGAGTCCTATTGGCTTGTCCTACGTTAAGATGTAAGGTAAGTACCAATCTGTCATCCGATAGACGATTGGCTGATACGTTGTTCGGGGCTTTGGGGACACTTGGTTGAGGGCCTTCCCATGACAGTCTCCTGTGGGAATTCTAGTGCGAAGAAGCTCTACTTCCCTGAAAGCGCAAAGATTTGAATATTATTTGCCGCTTGTAAGCGGAGGTTACACTCCCCTATTCTATTTTACTCTCCCCTTTGTTCTCTTCTGTGCAGAACCCAGAAGTACCATGGCTTCTGACCTAGAGAGTAGCCTCACCTCCATAGACTGGCTCCCGCAGCTGACCCTTCGAGCTACCATTGAGAAGCTTGGGAGTGCCTCCCAGGCTGGGCCTCCAGGTGGCGGCCGCAAGTGCCCGCCGGGCTCACCCACAGATCCGAATGCCACCCTGAGCAAAGACGAGGCAGCTGTCCACCAGGATGGCAAACCACGGTACAGCTATGCCACCCTCATCACCTATGCCATCAACTCCTCTCCTGCCAAGAAGATGACCCTCAGCGAGATTTACCGCTGGATCTGTGACAACTTCCCCTATTACAAGAACGCTGGCATCGGTTGGAAGGTGGGATGGCTTCTGTAGCCTGCGCTTATTTTCAGCCCTTGACAACCTTTTCCTCGACTTTTGTTTCTTCCTGTAACCTGGTCCGGTTCGCTCTGACCTGTTGCAGAGATGTGCGAACTTAAAAATCTTACCATTTCCCATCCCCTGCTCTTTTTCAGAGTTGAACAACTTTCATAAGGTATATCAGGGAAACTCCAAGGGATACCGAGCTACTGAGTGTAGTTATGAGGACGGCAGGATGCTTGTTGCTCGTCATACCCTCTTATCTTCTGAGTCCTCAAAAAGGAGATTCATTCATTTCACAAATGCTTATTGCCACGCTGCTATGTTCAAGTCACTGTGCAAGGCATGGCATTGCTCCTTCCTACCTAGAGGTAGGAGCCTCATCAGATTTCCAAAGCTTCATTGCACATAATCCTCCTCTTTTAAAGAATCGTATGCCACTAATAATAATAATAATAAGGTCCTTCACCAACACCTCATCCGCCAAGCAAGTCCTAAGAGGATAAGTTGTTTGGCTGGAGCTAAAGGAGGAAGGAAACTCCTCTTCCAGGCAGAGAAGGAAGACTGATGTTCTCAGTTTTTTGGAAGCGCAGCTCATCTGCCAATTGTTGAGTAGGACTGGGACTCTAACGCAGTTCTTTCGCTCTGCAAATCACCAGTTAATGTACAAACCAGATGATGAGCTGGAGACTATTAAAGGCGTTCAGGTTTTCCTTTATGAATATGCCCCCGCCACAAACCACAACCCCCAACCTCACCCAGCACACATAGGCAACATGGCTTCTTTCCTCCAAATGTGAGCATTCCGTGGGCGGTTGAGAAAACAAAAGGTGGACCTGTGCCGTTGTTTTGCTCCTAATTTATGTTTTGTTTTTATTTACATAAACCGTTTTCAAGTGTTATTGTTTGACCACGGATAGAATGAATTAAGAAACTGGACAGAGGTGATTTCAAAAAGCATTTTTTTTTAATGTTTATTTATTTTTGAGAGAGACAGAGACCGCATGTGAGTGGGTTAGGGGCAGAGAGAGAGGGAGACACAGAATCCGAAGCAGGCTCCGAGCTGTCCGTACAGAGCCCGACGCGGGGCTCAAACCCACGAACTGGGAGATCATGACCTGAGCTGAAGTCGGACATTCAACCGACTGAGCCACGCGGGCCCCCCTGGACAGATGTGATTTTGAGGCGTTTATAAGCCTATTTTCAGTTGGGTGGAAAGATTGAAAAACTACATAATCAGATTATATACTTCTTTTATATACTGGAAGCACCTGGTGGTCAAGTTTATAGCCATTACCTCCCATCAGTTTAATTTCCTCATTTTCGTGTCTCATTGCTCTTGCTGTCTAGTAGGTAAGTTCCTCCATCAGTAAAGAGGTGCTCAGTTTGCTTGGTACTTGAACTTTATTGTGTGTTATGTCCTTTGGTGTCCCTCTGTGTCCTGTTGGAAAATTTTCTGCTTTACACAATGCTCAAAGCTAACTTGCTTCTCTGTTTCCCTAGAATTCAATTCGGCACAACCTTTCTCTCAACAAGTGTTTCCGGAAGGTGCCCAGACCTCGGGATGACCCTGGGAAGGTGAGACACTCCTGTAAGCATTGAAAGAAGGGGCAGGAAGGAGAGAGGAGTAGTTGACAGCCCGGAGTCCTGTGGCTGTTTTAATTATCCAGAAGAGGAAATCCTGTTAATTAGAGAAGCAGCTTTATTTTTTTCTCAAAGGAACAGCGTGGCTATCAAGCTTGTGGGCCTCCACTAGCATGAGTGATTAAGAAAAGATGCTGAAAGGAGCGCCTGGGTGGCTCAGTTGGTTGAGCGTCCAACTTCGGCTCAGGTCATGATCTCATGGTTCATGAGTTCGAGCCCCACGTCGGGCTCTGTGAGGACAGCTGGGAGCCTGGAGCCTGCTTCAGATTCTGTGTCTCCCTCTCTTTCTCTGCCCCTCCCCAGCTTGCACTCTGTCTCTCCCTCTCTCAAAAATAAATAAACATTAACAACAACAACAACAACAACAAAATTTAAAAAAAAAAGAAAAATGGTGAAATCTTATTTTTAAATAGACTTATTTATGGTAAAGTTGACTTTAATGCTGTCTTTTTTAATGTGTGGTACTCTTTCTAGATGTAAAAGGTGGACTTCAGAACCTTTGTAGGAACTTTTCTGTACAAAAACCCCATGACTTTTATCTTTAAAGGGGAAAAGAGATAGACCAGTTTCTTCATTGGATCAATGTGGACACTAGAGTTCAGGAGAGCCTTGCCTCAGATCACACAGAAGGGAAGGGTTGTGTCTGGACATTTCCAGCTCTTTGAACTAGATACCAATGTTTTGGCCCTCCAGAACAATCCAGGCCTATGTTTGGACCACTGGGCATACCTCTGACATACTCGTTGGGCTTTTAGGACGTATTTACTCCTCAAAAATAGCCAGTTCCCTCAGGATTCTGTGTGGTTCTCCATTTCTTTTCCTTTTGTTTTTCTTTTTTTCAAAAAATTTTTTTAACGTTTATTCATTTTTGAGAGACAGACAGAGACAGAACATGACCAGGAAGGGGCAGAGAGAGAGGGAGACTCAGAATCTGAAGCAGGCTCCAGGCTCTGAGCTGTCAGCACAGAGCCCGACACGGAGCTCGAACTCACGAACTGCGAGATTATGACCTGAGCTGAAGTCGGACGCTCAACCGACTGAGCCACCCAGGTGCCCCTCCTTTTTCTTTTCTTTTTTTTTTTTTATAAGTTTATTTAATTATTTTGAGACAGCGTGAGAGGGAGAGAGAGAATCCCAAGCAGGCTCCACACTGTGAGCGCAGAGCCCGATGCAGGGCTTGAACTCAAAACCCTGAGATCACGACCTGAGGCAAACCAAGAGTCGGACGCTTAACTGACTGAGCCACCCAGATACCCCTCTCCGGTTATTTTTCTTAATATGACTTATTTGTTGGTGAAAATTCTCCCAAATATCTGCTTTACCAGAGGTGGGAATTTCCATGTGTAATGATTTTGTTTTCTGTGGGGATGGGTTCTCCTTCCAGGGCTCTTACTGGACGATCGACACCTGCCCTGACATCTCCCGGAAGAGAAGACACCCTCCAGATGATGATGTAAGTCCCCACCTCGTGGGGAGGGGCTGCTTCTGCTCCACCTGCTCCTTCCGCATCCTTTCCCGTATTTTCAGTCCTTTTCTATGTTTGGGGCAAAGGAGGAATGCCCGCAGAGGTGAAACCATGGGTCTTGGGAGGATGTTTGGTTTCTACGTATAGATTTTGTTCTTTCACAATCCTTAGCTATCTCAAGACTCGCCAGAACAGGAGGCAAGCAAGAGCCCACGGGGAGGCGTTCCAGGGAGTGGAGAAGCCTCACTGCCTTCCGAGGGGAATCCTCAGATGTCCCTTCAGAGCCCCACATCTATCACCAGCTACAGCCAGGTGAGAAGTAGAGGTGTCAGGTGCCTAGGGATGCGTGGATGGGGGTGGGGGACAGTTGAATGGTTTCATACATCTGCCAGTTCAAAACTACGTATTGGGGATTTGCGATGCAGTAGGAGATAAATTGGGAAGGAAGGGGAGAGCACAAGAGGGAAGCTGAGAGGTAGACGTAACAGAACGTGGAGAGTGATCGGGGGGAATAAAGTGGTAAGACGAGAAGAAGGGGAGCCAGAAGGTTAGGAGAGAGGAAGGTGGATGGAACATAAGAAAAGGGCTAGAGGTAATCGTGGTAGGAATAAATGAGACAGAAGGAGAACATGACATTCATTCACTGAAAAGTCAGGAGAGGATGACGGCAAGCCAGAGAGCTTGGGGACCATTCAAGGGCTGTTTGGGGCCTTATTTAGGACACGCATCAAGTCTTTCTTACTCCTTTTTGCAGGGCACAGGATCTGTGGATGGCGGAGCAGTGGCAGCCGGGGCTCCAGGCCGAGAAAGCGCTGAGGGTCCCCCTCCCCTGTATAATACCAACCATGACTTCAAGTTCTCCTACTCAGAGATCAATTTTCAGGATCTAAGTTGGTCCTTCCGCAACCTCTACAAATCCATGCTGGAGAAATCTTCCTCCTCTCAGCATGGTGAGTCTGCACTTGGGATGAGAGCATGAACATCTTCAGCTTATACTTGTACTTCTGAATGGGTGGTGACGTTCTCTTCTCTCCCATCTGTCTTATATATATATTTTTTAATGTTTCTTTATTTTTGAGAAAGAGACAGAACATGAGCGGGGGAGGGGCAGAGGGAGAGGGAGACGCAGAATCCGAACCAGGCTCCGGGCTCTGAGCTGTCAGCACAGAGCCCGATGCGGGGCTCGAACTCACGGACTGTGAGATCATGACCTGAGCTAAAATTGGACGTTTAAGTGACTGACCCATCCAGGCACTCCTTTTTAGTTTTTTGGTTTTTTTTTTCCAACGTTTATTTATTTTGGGGACAGATAGAGACAGAGCATGAACGGGGGAGGTGCAGAGAGAGAGGGAGACACAGAATCGGAAACAGGCTCCAGGCTCTGAGCCATCAGCCCAGAGCCCGACGCGGGGCTCGAACTCGCAGACCGCGAGATCGTGACCTGGCTGAAGTCGGCCGCTTAACCAACTGCGCCACCCAGGCGCCCCTCCTTTTTAGTTTTTTAAAAAATGTTTATTTTTGAGAGAGAGAGAGCATGCAAGTTGGGAAGGGGCAGAGAGACAGGGAGACAGAAGATCTGAAGCGGGCTCTGTGCTGACAGCAGAGAGTCCTGTGTGGGGCTTGAACTCACCTGAGCCAAAGCCTGATGCTTAACCAACTGAAGCACCCTGGTGTCCCTTTTTCAACGTTTTAATGTCTATTTATTTGTTCTGAGAGAGAGAGAGAGAGAGCGCAAGCACGAGAAGCAGGAGGGACAGAGAGAGAGGGAGAAAGAGAATCTCAAGCAGGCTCTGTGCTGCCAGCACAGAACCCTACATGGGGCTCGATTTCACGAACTGGGAGATCGTGACCTGAAAGCCGAAACGAAGAGTTGGACGCTTAATCCGCTGGGCCACCCAGGCGCCCTGGCCTTTTATCTTCTTTTTAACCCAAGGGGAGGGTGGTCACTGGTCAGGGGAAGCATCTCATAAAATAAAATTGTTTGTGGAGTCCAGCTCTTCTGGCTTAATTCTGAAGGACAGCCGTTTCAAGAGGCAGGCTAGGTTATTAGGTTCAGAAAGTGAGTTGGAGGGATTCCCCTTTCCAGAACGAAGGGCAGTGACTTTATGGCTGAACGCAGGTCATTTAGAGGATGGCCACGAGGGGGCAGCAGTGGTATCCTTACCCTCAGAACTCCTGCTATGTTGTGAGACAATTTTTTAGCATTGTTATATTTATGTCGGTTTTTAGCAGGAAAAATCTCAAACATCTGCAAGACTAGAGAAAACTGTATAATGAACCCTTACGTTTCCAACTTTAACACAGCCCAGTTTTAACAGCTACCAATATATTTTTTTAGTTAATTTATTTATTAAAACATTTTTTTTTAAGGTTCTTTATTCATTTGAGAGAGAGAGGGGGCACAAGCAGGGGAGGGGCAGAGAGGACAGACAGCATCTGAAGCAGGTTCTGTGCCATCAGCGCAGAACTGTGAGTTCACGACCGCAGAACTGTGAGTTCACAGCTGAGATCAAGAGTTGAACGCTTAAGCAACTGAACTACCCAGACACCCCTGTTTATTTTTGAGAGCGAGAGAGTGCGCGTGTGTGAGCTAGAGAGAGGCAGAGAGAGAGGGAGGGAGGGAATCCCAAACAGGCTCCGTGCCTGTCAGCAAGGCTCAAAACCACAAACCATGAGATCATGACCTGAGCCGAAACCAAGAGTCAGACTCTTAACCAACTGAGCACCTAGGCGCCCCTAACAGCTACCAGTATTTTGTTCAGCTTGTTTCATTTACCACCCAGCTTTTTTTTTTTTTTTAATTGGAGTAATTTAATGAACTTCTCAGACATATCATCCCGCCTATAGATACGATATCAGTATGCATCCTTAATGATGGAGACTTGGTTATCGGGGGAGGGGCAGGAGAGAGGGAGATACAGAATCGGAAGCAGGCTCCAGGCTCTGAGCTGTCAGCCCAGAGCCCGACCGGGGCTCAACTCACGGACCGCAAGATCATGACCCGAGCCGAAGTCGGACGCTCAACGACTGAGCCACCCAGGCGCCCCTATAATTTACTTTTTAAACTCCACCTGATTTCTGACTTCTTTTGAGACCATGGTTCCGGGCCTCCTGCCAGGTCCCCGAAGAATAGCACAAAGAGGCACATGCTGATTTTTTGCTGAAATTTCGGCAGTTGCCACGCTGTCAAGGCCCTCCCTCTGTCTGTGAAACCTGCAGAGGTCGGGGAGCGGTGGGAGGCAGACGGGGCCGAGGGGACCCTTGCTGTCCCAGAACGCCCGTATCCTTTGAAGCCTGGGGTTTCTGGCCTCCCACCTCCAGCCCGTGGAAATCCCTCTTGGCCGAAAAACGCGTTGCCCGATTGGCTCTCCTGCTTGCTCCGCCCCGCAGGCTTTTCGTCTCTCCTGGGGGACATGCCGCCCTCCAACAACTACTACATGTACCAGCAGCAGCCGCCGCCACCTCAGCAGCAGCAGCAGCCGCCGCCACAGCCGCCACCCCAACAGTCCCAGCCGCAGCAGCAGCAGCAGGCAACGGCCCAGGGCCCCTCGACTGTCGGGGGCGCGCCCCCGCTGCACACCCCGAGCCCGGATGCTTGTACCCCCCCAGGGGGGAAGCAAGCTGGGGCCGAGGGCTACGGGCCTCCCTCCGTGATGGCCATGCACCCACCCCCACTGCAGCACGGAGGCTACCGCCCGCACCAGCACCACCCGCACGCCCATCCTGCCCAGCCACCGCCTCCGCCGCCACAGCAGGCACCAGGCCAAGCTCCTGTCAATAGTACTGGCTTCGGTGAGTAAGGACGTGCCGGGAGGCCCCGCGGAGGGCCGACTGAACCCCCCCCCCTCCCCGGGTGGGACTGTCGCCTGGAGATGCGGTCGGTTCCGAAGTTACGGTTCGCTCGTCTGAGTGAGCCCAACTTGCCACCTGGGGCTCTGTCTTCTGGAATTCTCGGACCAGCCTCGATTGCTGGACGTAGTCTCTGGCCTGCCCTCGAGGCTGCCCATCCCTAGAGCGCCGGTAGCTCTACCAGTCCTCAGTCTCCAGGGAGGGAGATTGCGAGATGGTGTTTGTGATGTGATTGAGGACCTGGCATGCGGGCGGCCCGCCGTCGGCTGGCTGCCGGCTTACCCTTCCCTCCGTTTCTTACCCACTTGCCCCTTCTCTCTCCAGCCTTTCCTCCTGACTGGTGCTGCAATATCGACTCCTTAAAGGAAAGCTTTAAGATGGTGAATCGGCTCAACTGGTCCAGCATTGAACAGTCACAGCTCTCAGGTTAGTGGTGAAAAGGTGGTGACCGGAGGGCAGGGGAAGACAGCGTTAGCGGAAAACCCAGTAGGAACCAGACCCAGAAGGGGAAGTTTGAGGGTGAAGGACTCCACTGCTTCCCCTCCATATTTCACAGGGTGGACAATGCCGATGTTCTTTTCAGAGTAATTTTAATTAATTTTGCCTTAACTCACTCAAAGTATGGCGGTGTTTTTATCCTAGCCACTTCTGTCCCCGGAGAGGGAAGGCTGTCAGGAATTCAGAAACCTGGACCACCATTCTGCGGTTTTTTTGTTTGTTTGTTTATTTTACATTTATTTATTTATTTATTTATTTATTTATTTATTTATTTTTTCCCAACGTTTATTTATTTTTGGGACAGAGAGAGACAGAGCATGAACGGGGGAGGGGCAGAGAGAGAGGGAGACACAGAATCGGAAACAGGCTCCAGGCTCTGAGCCATCAGCCCAGAGCCTGACGCGGGGCTCGAACTCACGGACCGCGAGATCGTGACCTGGCTGAAGTCGGACGCTTAACCGACTGCGCCACCCAGGCGCCCCTACATTCATTTATTTTTGAGACACAGAGTGAGTCACAAGCACAAGTGAGACACAGAGCACAAGCGGGGGAGGGGCAGAGAGAGAAGGAGGCACAGAATCTGAAGCAGGCTCCAGGCTCCGAGCAAGCGTCCAGCACAGAGCCCGACGTGGGGCTCGAACCCACGAACCGTGAGATCATGACCTGAGCCGGCGGCGGTCACTTAACCGACTGAGCCACCCAGGCGCCCCGCCATTTTGGCGTTTTGTCACCGCTTACTACCAGCGTGACTACGGCAAATTCACTCACTCACTTGGAAATTTTCTTTTCTTTACCAGTACGATGGAAGTTATAAGAAGGATTTAGTAAGGAACAACTAGAAGAAGAAGAGTTTGAAAACGTAGAGCCCCAAGAGATGTCGATTACTGCTGGCAATGAGTATAGCCCGTGGTGTTGACTTATGATGTGGCTGGAACAGTGACAGGGGGTAGACACGGTAGGGGCTTGGGGACCTCTGCCGAGGGTAGCATTTCTTGCTTCTCTGTTTGCAGAACTGATGGAGTGTCTGCGACAGGCAGAGCAGAAGAACTGGAGCCTCGACCAGCATCACATTGCCAATCTGTGTGACTCACTCAACCACTTCCTTACTCAGACTGGTCACGTGCCCCCCCAGGGGGGCTCCCACCGGCCACCAGCCCCTGCCCGTATCTCTGACTCCTGTGCCCTTACCAGTGGCAAGCAAGAGCCAGCCATGAACCCAGGTAGTGAACCAAGCAAGCTGCCGAGGGGGTGGAGCTTGTAATGAGAAGGGAGGGGGAGGCAGAGGGCCGGACGGAATTGAGAAAAACCGTCTGATGGGCGGTGACCCACCCTGGGCGGTGGGACTAGTTTGGCTGCTATGCTGACTGACTGAACGGCTCTCGTGTCAGTAAAGTCCTATATGGAAAACCTGTGTGATTCCTTCGTACACCTTAATTTGGGAGACTAGAATTACTTAAGGAAAGGGAAGGGAAAGGGTCCATTCCAAATTTGTGTCTCAGCAACCCCTACCCGAATCATATCAGGTGGAGTTGAGATTCGCTAGTTACGTGAGCTTCAAACCAGTGAAACGAGGGATTCAATGATCACGTTTCTATATTGGGTCATGCTTCTAATAGCTATGATATTTCACAGTTTTAGGGACAATTAGGGTGCCTTTTCACACGGAGTGGGGAAGACTGTTAGCTCCTGCAGAAAGCCTTTATGCCTGCTGGAGCTACAGAACAGAGTAGGGAAGGGAGAAGACATTCAGAGGAGGAAGCATTACTCCCTTTCCTTTCTCTATTGGGCCCTCCTTCATTGAGTATAGTGAAGCATACTCAAGTAACTCAAATAATTCTTGTCTTGCTTTGGCAGTGAACTCTTATGTGCACCCACAAGCCCCCCACCTCTACCCTGGCCCGTCACCAATGTACCCAATCCCCACCCAGGACTCAGCAGGATACAATCGCCCAGGTAAGAGCCAGGAAGCTTTTTTCTCCAACACCCCAACGCTGTCTACCCTGACGAGTTGTCTTGTTTTCCTCTGGCACTGAGCCTGCCTTCTCTTTCCTTTTTACCTGCCCCTGCTGGGAGTGGGTGAGCCTTCATGAGTTCCAAGGCCAGAGGGCAGGCCCCTTGCTAGGGAGGTATAGGTCCTGGAAGCCTAAGGAAGACTGACTTTATTTATTTATTTATTTATTTATTTATTTCTTAAAGTCTTTTTAAAAATGCTTATTTATTTTTGAGAGAGAGAGACTGAGTGTGAGTGGGGAGAGAGGGAGACACAGAATCCAAAGCAGGCTCCAGGCTCCGAGCTGTCAGCATAGATAGAGCCTGACGCGGGGCTTGAACTCATGAACCATGGGATCGTGACCTGAGCCGAAGTCGGATGCCCAACCGACTGAGCCACCCAGGCGCCTCAAGACTGATTTGCTTTAAACGTAACTTGTGCCTGCAATAACAAAAGGAAGTAAAAGCATCCATATAAATGAAAGATGGAGAACATTTATGTCTAGCTTTGGAATCTAGATGGGAGATACGCTCAGGCAGTTAAAGTGAACATGTTATACAAATGGACCTGCTTTGTGCCCATGTCTGCATTCCTGTCACCCGGCTTCTAGTATCAGGGGCCTGGGACTGAACTATCTCTGTTGCGGGTGGGGGCGGAGTGGGGGGGAGTTGAAGGAAGACCGTAACTTGCCATAAATAGTATAGAATTAACAGGTTGTTCACTTTAAATCACTATTATTTTCCCACCTAACCCCAAGTGTTTTCAGTGTTTCGGGTGACATCTGACACTTTCTCCATGTGTTCCTTATCCGTGTAGTACATATACAAATTTCTGTTCTGTGATTTCATATAACAGTACATTCTGTGCATTTTTTTTTCATTGCCACGTGGTCTTCATAAGTATAATTCTTAGTGCCTGCCTACTATGACATTGCCATGTAACCCTGTTTACTCTGGTTTATTTCCTGAGACCCAGCCGGAGTGGTGGCTAAGCAACAAAAATAACTCTGGGCTGATAAGGGCAATAGTTTCTCCAGCCCTTCGTGGAATTATTTGGGGCGGAGCACTGCCTGTCTAGGTTGCGAGAATAGCTTCCCATCCGCTCTCCTTTTAATTTCTTCCTGTCTTTCCGACAGCACACCATATGGTCCCTCGGCCACCGGTTCCACCTCCTGGTGCCAATGAGGAGATCCCTGATGACTTCGACTGGGACTTGATCACTTAGGGCATCACGGAGTGTGGCCACGAGCCCAAGGCTGGGTGGTGAAGTCTGGCAGTGGGGCAAGAGCAGCCCCAGCCCCTCCCTTCCTCCTTGCCTGTATATACTTATATATTCTCTTTTTTTCTTGCTCTGTCAGAGAAGCCACCGCAAGATGCTGCCGAAGATAACCCCCCCCCTTTCCTGCCTCCTTCTTCCTCTTTCTTCTTGTTTTTTCCCCCTAATTCTTTTATTATTATTCTTATTATGGTATTATTATTATTATTATTGTTATTATTATTATTGGTTATATGCTGTTCCCCGTCTCCTGTCCCTACTCCACGGACCATGTCCACCCCTTGCTAATTTAAAATCATCTGGCTGGAAGGGGAGGCCCCGATGGCTGCAGAGAAGGGTTTCCAACTTTGATTTACCTTTCTCTTTGAGAAACTCGATGCTAATCCCACCTTTTGGCCCTAAATCGTTTTCTGTTCCTGTCAGTTCAGTCCAGTCCTAGAGAAGCCACCTTATCGAGTAAAAGGGATCTGAAACACTGCTTGGCAGCCGCGAATTTGCAGGTTTTACTCAATGGTGCTAATTTTGTCCTCCGAGCTCTTCCTTGTCCCTTTATATCTCCAATCCTTCCTTCTGCCGAGCCTCACTCCCCATCAAGGGCAAGAGCGATGGAGGGTGACGATAAAATCCTAGTGGAATAAGAGGTCTGGGGTGGGTCGAGTCAAGTACTGTAGAGGGGCGATAGAATATAAAACCGTCAGAAATTGGGTATATGCTACTAGAAACTTCCATTGGCTCGTTCTTAGCCCTCTGTCTATTGGGCATAGATTTGGTCTTGGCCGGAACTCTGCTTCTATGATAGGGACGAGGACAACCATTCAGTATAGGTTGGGCTTTTAGGAGATGGCTTCAGTTCAACCCTTCTGAGTTTTCAAACATAATTTCCTCTGGAAATCCACTGTGGCTCTTATTTGCATTTACAAACGATCCTTCAATCCCTTTTGCCCATTCGGCAAATTTTATTTTGTCCTCCTCCGGCTGTTTGCTCAGTTCCTTCCCTTTTATTTTTCTTCCCCCGTTTTCTGGAACTCTCAAGAAAGAAAAGTGAGCCATTCTCGCCCTCTTAGTCTCATCCTATGCTAGGACAACATGGGAATCTCTTTCCCGCTGATCATAGCAGAACCGAACCTTTAGTGGTAGCGGTGGGAGGGTGGGGGAAGGAAATAGGAGTCGGCATACACATGGGTAGGGAATATTGCAGTTATTTAACTATGTGGGCAAGTAACTTCTCTCAGAATCCAGATCACTGGGGCTGAAGCTTTTGCGATTAGGCTTTTGAGGCGTGAAGGAGATAGGTTGTGGGGAGTACGTAATCTAGAGGGGAGAGTTTGTGAGGATCAAAGGAGACTCCCAGAATAAGGTACGGGGACAACTTCTCTCCAACGAGGAGTGGCCATGAGTTACTGTTGCAAAGTACTTAGTGTGTACTTAATGTTAATTGTTGAATATTAGTTATGAGAGGGAAAAACAATTTTACTTCTGTTTCCATTTCCCTGAATGTTCGCTTTCTGGAAGCTACAGGACAAAAATGTAAGGAATGGACAAGGCCACTCTCTCCGTGATTTCTGCTTTTCGTTCACATTCTTTTATTTACCGATGACTTCCAGGAGATCTAGCTTTCCGCTCCTCGGCTTTTCCCCCTCCCCCACCCCTCCCTCTCTTTGTAAGGGGGTTATACACGAGAGCTCGTTGAAGAAGGCTGGAGCACAGGGGCAAGAAAGGGCGGTTAACTAAAGAGCACTTTATTTCTGTGAAGTTCTTTGTAAGAAATGGGGGCATGAGTGGCTTGAATCCCCCGTTGTGTTGGAGGGCGGTCAGTGGGGTTGAAGTATGACGTAATATTTCCCATTGGGGAAAGGAGAATTTCTCTCAGAGGGTGGCACGATGCCTTTGCCCCGTGGTCCTATTCTAGGCATCTGTTCCTTATTCCTTCCAGTCAAGGTGCCTCCTACGTACACCCTGCCATCTGTTCTCCCCAAGATTCCCCCTTTACAAGCGATGAGTGATGATCACTTCTCTTCTCTAAGCCCCTTTTCTACTCAGCTCCACACAGGATCTGCGAGGGTAGACTAAATGGTACATGTAAATGTTCCTTGTTTATAATTCATCTGTGTCTTCTGGAAACTAGTCTCATTAAGGCTCTGGCGGGCAGCTGGAGTAACTGAAATTTGGGGCTAGGGCTGAAGATCGCCTCTCAGACCTCCTGAGATTTTTAGCTCCCTTCCATTGAACTCAGCCTTGCTAAACGGCACAGGACAAAGCTGACCCTCTTTGGGCCTCAGTTTCCCCTCCCCTCCACGCAATGGAAAGAATACTACCTTTTTTTGGAGAGTCTGGCATTGCTGGGCTCGAAGTACAGTTGTTGTTGTATTGGGTGATGTGTGCAAAACCGCGGGAGCTCACTGCCTCCAAGAGGAAATAGGGGAGAAATTTGGAGGAGAGGGACCGAAGGAGCAGTTACTTGGTAGAGGTCCACCCATCCTTGCTTTCCTCTCTTCAGCCCCCATGTTTCTGGTTTGGTGAGTCCTTCATACCACCCATAATGCTTTGCATTGGTGCAGGCTGGCAAGGGGGTGTTTGGTCTCACAAGTTGTTGTTGTTTTTTGCATGCTTTCTTAATAAAAAAAAAAAAAAAAAAAGGAAGACGAATGTTGACGCTTTTATCTTACTGGTGCCGCTCTCAAATGTCTTTTGGCCAGGGTAGGAAGGGAGAAAAGCGGAAACATTTGTTTGCAGCTGGCCTTGTAGCCCTCCCCGCCCTCCCACCACTGGGTTTGATTGGTTGACTTTGAAATTTTTTGGTAAGATTCGGGGGGAAAGAAGAATCAAAACACATTCCTTTAATTTTTTTTTTTTTATTATTACTTTTTTTAATGTTTTTTTAAGTTTATTTTCGAGACAGAGAGAGACAGAGCACGAGCGGGGGAGGGGCAGAGAGAGAGGGAGACACAGAATCGGAAGCAGGCTCCAGGCTCCGAGCTGTCAGCACAGAGCCCGATGCGGGGCTCAAACTCCCGGACCGTGAGATCGTGATCTGAGCCGAAGTCAGTCGCTTAACCGACCGAGCCACCCAGGCGCCCCACAAAAAATATGCTTTTAATACTGCTTTTTTAAAATGCTATTAAAGGGGCGCCTGGGTGGCGCAGTCGGTTAAGCGTCCGGCTTCAGCCAGGTCACGATCTCGCGGTCCGTGAGTTCGAGCCCCGCGTCGGGCTCTGGGCTGACGGCTCAGAGCCTGGAGCCTGTTTCCGATGCTGTGTCTCCCTCTCTCTCTGCCCCTCCCCCGTTCATGCTCTATCTCTCTCTGTCCCAAAAATAAATAAAAACGTTGAAAAAATTTTTTTTAAAAATAAAAATGCTATTAAATATAGTAAAATCTGGTTGGGAGAGGCAGTCACCCCTTGTAGCTTGGTGTGTGGACTAAGCCACCTTGCCCGCGTTCTGGGACATTTCAAAGATTAGAGGGAGGAGCTGGCTCTCCATGTGAGACTTCCTGTCAGTACTTACAGGTACTTACCGAGTTTTTCATAAGAAAATGAGGGAATTCCAATTGTAGGATTTTTTTTTTCCAGACTACATTTCCAAGGATTGGAACTCTCACAAGGAACCCAGAAGTAGCAACTATTGAGTCTTTATAACTGTGCCATTCCACCCTAATATCCTATATACTAAATGCAGGAGTTTGGGAATTCTTTTTTTTTTTTTTTAATTTTTTTTTCAACGTTTTTATTTATCTATGGGACAGACAGAGACAGAGCATGAACGGGGGAGGGGCAGAGAGAGAGGGAGACACAGAATCGGAAACAGGCTCCAGGCTCCGAGCCATCAGCCCAGAGCCCGACGCGGGGCTCGAACTCCCGGACCGCGAGATCGTGACCTGGCTGAAGTCGGCTGCTTAACCGACTGCGCCACCCAGGCGCCCCGGAGTTTGGGAATTCTACCCGCGGTCTCGTGAAATATGTTGGGACTTCCAGAAGCCTAGCTAATTGCTGTTAGAGCAAGCCTATAGCAACCCACTATGAGATTTATTTGTTGTTTATTTAGAGATTATGATATATACATATATATGTATATATCATATATAAAGTATAAAAAATATATATTTAAATTTTAATATAATTATTTTATCAAATATATTTAATATATATTTTTAAATTTATACATATATATTTAAATATATATTAATACATTTATATATATTTTAGAGAGAGAGCATGCATGTGTGCACAGGAGGGGAGGGGCAGAGGGAGAGAGAGAGAATCTTTTTTTTCTTTTTACTTTTTTTTATGTCTATTTTTGAAAGAGAGGGACAGACACATTGCAAGCAGGCGAGGGGCAGAGAAAGACAGCGAGACACAGAATCCGAAGCAGGCTCCAGGCTCTGAGCTGACGACACCGAGCCCGACACGGGATTTGAACTCACAAAAACGGTGAGATCATGACCGAAGCTGAAGTCAGACCCTTAACTGACTGAGCCACCCAGGTGCCTCGAGATTATGATATATTCTGCGTGTCAGACAATTAAGAGGATCCACAAATCACAGCCTTGCAAGGAACCACAAGAAAGAAAGCATTTATTCATATCAATTAGGTCAGCAGATTACATTGGAAGGTGCCATTGCAAATCTTACATCATGTTAGACATTGTTACCTCACAATTGGAAGAATTCCCAGTGATCTGCAATTTTTCTGCATAGCATTTTATAACTTATTTGTAGTCTCGATCCTTACCTCAACCACTGAACAAATAACAGTATCTTGCAAGTCTAAAACATCTCATTTTCTCTCTTTTTTAGATTAAATAATTATATTCCACTTAGATGAGGCTATATTGTAGTACAAAGAAACCTGGAATTTTAGAGGTTGAACACATACAAGTTTATATACCCAGAAAAATGAGAAGGTGATAGAGTTAAATAATCTTTTTTTTTTTTTTTTAAAGAATGAAACAAGGATGGAAAGAAAGCCATATATATGGTTGGAATGGATCCACAGAGGAGAAGAAAATGTGTGGTCACGAGCAAATTAACGTATGATGGTTAATGAATGTTAGGATGATGGATACACAAAAATGAGGAATGTGGTTAAAATTCTTCATCTTCCAAAACAAGAAGTCACTTTATCATGTATAAAAAACTAGCTGCATAAGCACATGACTTAACATGGTAAACATCAGAAGAAACATCTAAAATTGCTACAAGTGTTATTTCTGGGAGATGGGTGTAGGAGGAGGGATTGGTTCCGCAGAGTGGGGCAGGAAACTTCTTACATTTCAGTATGAGCTGGGAATGCTGTTTAAACTATGTGCATGTTTTACTTTGGAAAAGATAAAGAATAATTTAAAAAAGCCCCAAGAGACACATCCGGTGAATGATCTACACCTGTAGCCATGCTTTCCAAAGTGTGATGGTCTTCCCGGGGGGTACTCAGTCATCAGGCAATGAATTCAAGGATTGCTGCTCTGTCCTCTACCCTCTTTCCCTTTTCACTTGAAATGAGTTTGGGGGTGGGGGGGTGAGGGTATCAGTTTCAAGCAAGTTTCAAGTTTGACTCTTATGAAATTAGAGGTTATTAGATGCACAAAGTCTAATATGGAAGAAGATTTAGAGGCCAGGGTAGGGTGGGATTAAGGGAATAGAGTTTAAGAAAACGAATGGAAGAGAGATGGTTCTCTCAATACGCAGACTGAGTAAACAAATAGAAAACTCCACAAACCACAGCTCACATGCCATTTCATGAGGAAGTTTTCAGATGCCTTAGCAGCCTGTCCTTACACAGTAGATGCCTATTTAATTGAAATAATGGAAATTTGGAATTCCCATTGGAATTCCCATGTCCTATATCCAGAAGTATTGCACGTAGCAAGCATCTGACATTGTACTCTGCTTCCAGACTCAGTCTCATAACTGCTTGTTTTCATAGACTTTTGCTTTCCTTTTGTACCTTCTTTTCATTTAAAAATATCACCACCACCACAACAGAGCCATAAATAGATGATCATCTTTCACTCAGGTAAGACTAGATGGAATGGTTTTAAATTGAATCTGGTGGGGAGGGATTCAGACAATACTAAAAAAAAATTGGGGGCGCCTGGGTGGCTCAGTCAATTGAGTATCCAACTTCGGCTCAGGGCATGATCTCACGGTTCATGAGTTCGAGCCCCACATCAGGCTCTGTGCTGACAGCTCAGAGCCTGGAGCCTGCTTCAGATACTGTGTTTCCATCTCTCTCTCTGCTTCTCCCCTGCTCATGCTCTCTCTCTCCCTCTCTCTCAAAAATAAATAACGTTAAAAAAAAATTTCATGATGGAAAAATCATTTTGAAACAGACTAGGTTCTCGTTGGTTTCATTTAGCTTAGGTTGGGAGAGAAATAGACTAATTTTTACAATTCTCAAATTTAGCATTCATTAGAAACAAGAGAGCTTGTTAAAACACTTTCTGGAGCCCCACCCCCAGACAATCTGGTTCAGCAAGTTTCTTGGAGATTCTAGCAAGTTTCCAGGTGATGCGGATTCCCTTAGCCTCGGCTCTTACTTCGAGAACCTCTGGATTGATTCTTTGATGGTTTCTGAGATCCCCTGCTCACAATATCCCTTATTGTTTTAGAAAATGGCACACTGGGTGAATACCTGAGAACCTCTGCTGGGGTCAACCGCTCCGTATTTTCACACAGATGTACTGATACTATTTCTTTCCGTAAAGACTTTGCTTTGGGGACAGCTGGTAGAGTGTGTGACGTCCTCACTGAAGGCTGCCTCCAGAATGCCCTTCATCGACTGCCTTGCTTTCTTCCTAAAAT
Organism: Herpailurus yagouaroundi; assembly: GCF_014898765.1. Taxonomy (NCBI): domain Eukaryota; kingdom Metazoa; phylum Chordata; class Mammalia; order Carnivora; family Felidae; genus Herpailurus; species Herpailurus yagouaroundi. The sequence continues at coordinate 848,455 of NW_024412572.1, forward strand.
CTTTTCCTAGGAGGGCATAGAGGAAGGGATTAAAGCAACTATTGGCCGACGCGAGAGCGATGCACACGTGGTCCCAAGACAGCAGAGCTTCTCCAAGGGGAGTTTCTGAGTCAAAAAACAATGATAGGACCCCAACAATGTGGTATGGAGCCCAGCAGACGCAGAAGACAATCACCACAGCCATGGCCACTTTCAAGGTTTTGATCCGAGTCTTGGTGAAGCGGCCCCGTCGCATGCGGAAGATAATGAGGCTGTAACAGGCCACCATGACAAAAGAGGGCACAAGGAAACCTACCACTAGTCTGGTGATGGTGACTGCCCCCCGGGGGGTTAGTACTTGATTGTTATATGAAAACTGGCCTAAATAATCACCCTGGAAATCTTGGAATAGCTCATCCAAGTATGAGGAATTGCTGGAAGAGTCAGAGTAAAGCTCTAAATCGAGCGGGTTAGCTCTGTGATCTGCAGTGGGAAACCCACTGGGGACTATAGGTGAGACCTCATTCGCAGGCTTAAATAAGTTATCGTATGGAGGTTGACTAGATAAATTAGCTGGGTCTGCAGGCAGTGGCTGTCCAGAAGGTCTTCGAAGCGTTTGAGAATGGAAGATAGTGGTGGCTGTCCAAGGCGGGTCATTGGCTCGTTCAGAGAAGGACCGCAGCCTTGCATCCATTTCTCCAGGCAGCTGAACAATGGAGTTGTCAAGAGACCCGTTTTCCAGTAGATCGACGGTGAAGTCTGAATAATCTAACGAGCCGTAGAAGCCCAGGTCGTAGCCGCACACGTCACGGCTGCCTACGGTGAATGTTTCCCGGTACACGAACACAGGTATGCACATTGCAAAAGCCACCACCCATATACATCCACAGACGGTGAGGGCTGTCCCCACGTTGCGATGATTCTGGCACCAGATCGGCTTGAGTACCAGAAGGCAGCGATCCAGGCTAATGACAGTCAGCAGGAAGACACTGGCAAACATGTTGAGGACAATGATGGAGGGGATGAGCTTACAGAGGAGCCAGCCATAGGGCCAGTGTCCTTGGAGAGCCAGGTGAGCCAGGGAGAAGGGCAAGGAGAGGCAACACAGGAAGTCCGCCAGCGTGAGGTGGAGAAACCAAACTGTGTTCACCGTCCGCTGCATCTTTAGGCCAGCCACCCACAGCACCAGCCCGTTGCCCGGCAACCCCAGTAAGAAGGTGAGGCTGAGAATGGCCATGGAGACAATTATTTGGGGTTCATACCAGGGCTGTGAGGGTAGGTCAGTTGAATTGGTCTCAGCAGAGAAAGACTCCATTGCTGAACTTCTAGGAAAATATAAACAAAAATATTAAAACTACTGTTTTATTTTTTATTTTTAATTTATTTTTAATTTATTTTTTTTTTTTTTTGTTTTCAACGTTTATTTATTTTGGGGACAGAGAGAGACAGAGCATGAACGGGGGAGGGGCAGAGAGAGAGGGAGACACAGAATCGGAAACAGGCTCCAGGCTCTGAGCCATCAGCCCAGAGCCCGACGCGGGGCTCGAACTCCCGGACCGCGAGATCGTGACCTGGCTGAAGTCAGACGCTTACCCGACTGTGCCACCCAGGCGCCCCAAAACTACTGTTTTAAAAAAGCATATGCTTGGGATTATAACATTCCCCCATTAGGATACAGAACTACAAAAGTCCTCACACTGTTTTAGTTTGTGTTCTTTCTTAAATTTTTTTTTTTTTTTTTTTTTTTTTTTTGTGAGAGGGGGAGAGAGAGAGAGAGAGAGAGAGAGAGAGAGCATGCATTCGAGGGTGAGAGGGGCAGGGGAGAGCGAGAGAATCTTAAGTGGGCTTCATGCTCTGAGTGGAGCCCAACATGGGGCTTGATCCCATGATCCTGGGATCATGACCTGAGCCGAAATCAAGAATTGGTTGCTCAGCCTACCGAGCCACCCAGACCCCCCTAGTTTGTATTCCTTGACTTCACACTGGACCACACAAAAACGTTCTGTGACAATTAGAATCTACTGTATCAATTTAAATGCGTATCAAAATCATAGTTTCATTTGGAAGTCCCTATCAATGTACATTTCTCCTCTTTCTTGCACTTCCACTTTCTCATTCTGCACTGGTTCCTTTCCTCACCTGGTGTCTCCTATTAAAAACAAATAAGCTAAATGACAAACAATAACTTCTGTTGTTTTTGAGAGTTAACGATCATGTTAGGAACTGAACTTCTAATCTTTTTTTAACATTTATTTATTTTTGAGAGAGAGAGAGAGAGAAAGTGAGCAGGGGAGGGGCAGAGAGAGAGGGAGACACAGAATCCGAAGCAGGCTCCAAGCTGTCAGCACAGAGCCCGACGCAGAACTTGAACCTACAAACCATGAGATCGTGACCTGAGCCGAAGTCAGACGCTCTACTGACTGAGCCACCAGGCGCCCCAACGAACAATAACTTCTAGACCAGAGGTTCCCAGCTTTATATCCACGAAAGGGCTTTGTGAAGCTCCATCACCACGTCAAATGGTATTTAAGATTTTAACTTCGTATATTCTCATTTCTTTGAGGGTTGAAGTTCCATCCATTCCCTCTACCAGATCTTTGAGGGACTCACCGCCACAAAAAAGGTGCAGTGGATTCAGTTATGTCTTTAGATACCTCATCTTTCCCTTTTTGCTTTCAAATTTCTCAAGAGTTGTTTACCCTCTCTGCATTGATTTCCTCCTCACCCATCATTTCTGTCTTGTTAGTTTTTTAAATGTATAATCATACATATGCATACATATATACACATATGTATTTTTGAGAAAAAAATTTTTAATATGCACGGAATGATCTAATTTTGTCAAATTTTGATTAACAAAAAATATGCATACATATATACACATATGTATATGTAGACGTGTATATATGTATGCATTTTTTTCTCAAAAAAAAATTTTTTTTTCCACGTTTATTTATTTTTGGAACAGAGAGAGACAGAGCATGAACGGGCGAGGGGCAGAGAGAGAGGGAGACACAGAATCGGAAACAGGCTCCAGGCTCCGAGCCATCAGCCCAGAGCCCGACGCGGGGCTCGAACTCACGGACCGCGAGATCGTGACCTGGCTGAAGTCGGACGCTTAACCGACTGCGCCACCCAGGCGCCCCTCAAAAAATTTTTTTAATGTTTATTTTTGAGAGAGAGAGAGAGAGGCAGAGTGTGAGTCGGGGGGTGGGGAGCGGAGAGAGAGGGAGACACAGAATCAGAAGCAGGCTCCAGTCTCTGAGCTGTCAGCACAGAGCCGGAGGTGGTCTCAAACCCAAGAACTGTGAAATCGTGACCTGAGCTGAAGTCGGAAGCTTGACCGACTGAGCCACCCAAGGCGCCCCCCCGCCCAGTTTTTAAAATTGTGTTAAAATAGTCATAATGCAAAATTTACCATTGTAACCATTTTTTTAAAGATTAACATTTTTTTAAAAGTTTATTTGCAGAGAGAGAGAGAGAGAGAGAGAGTGGGGGAGGGGTAGAGAGAGAGGAAGAGAGAAAATCCGAAGCAGGCTCCATGCTGTCAGTGCCGAACCCGACTTAGGCTCATCCCTATGAACGTGAGATCATGGCCCAAGCTGAAATCAAGAGTTAGACACGCAATCAACTGAGCCATCTAGGTGCCCGTGTTTCACCATTCTTAAGTATGAAGTTCAGCAGTGTGGAGTATATTCCCATTATTGTGCAATCACTCTCTAGAACTTTTTCATCTAGTAAAACTGAAACTCTACACCCATTAGACAACAATTCCCCACTTCCTTCTTCCCCCAGCCCCTGGCTAAACACCATTCTACTTTCTGTTACTATGTATTTGACTACTGGGCATTTGTCTTTTGGTGTCTGGTTTATTTCACTCAGCATGATGTTCTCAAGGCTGATCCATGTTGTAGCATGTGTCAGAATTTCTTTCCTTTTCAAGGCTAAATAATATTCCATTTTACGTAAACACCACATTTTATTTATCCATTCATCTCTTGATGTGAAGTGCTCTCACCTTTTCGCTGTTGTGAATAATGTTGCTATCAACTGGCATGCATATTGTTTTATAAACTGCTTTCTTTTTTTTCAGCTAGTCTCCATATCATACAGTAAGACTGTACCTTAAGGAATGTTCAGTCTTTAGCCAGTGTTTTTCCAATCATTCCCAAAATATCTTCAATGGCTGATTTGTCCACAGTTATAGCCAATCTAGGATCACACTTTGCATTAGGATGAGAGGTTTGAATTAAGAGAGAGAGAGAGAGTACATGCATGTGCACGCGAGCAGGGGAGGGGCAGAGAGAGTGGGAGAAGGTGAGAGAGGACTGTCAGCACAGAACTCGATGTGGGGCTCGAACTCACGAACCGTGAGATCATGACCTGAGCCAAAAACAAGAGCTGGTTAACTGACTGAGCCACCCCGGTGTCCCAGGATGTTATGTTTCACAAGTCTCTTTTTGTTAGCAGTTTCTCTTTTTCAAGGAGACTAGCTTGTTTCAGGGTCTGTTGTTCCCACCATTCATTTTTTACCTTTTCTAATTTGTCTTCTGCCCCATCACTATGCTAAAATTACATATAAATAACAAATCCAGGGGGGCCTGGGTGGCTCAGTCGGTTGAGCATCCAATTCTTGATTTCGACTCAGATCATGATCCCAGGGTTGTGGGATTGAGCTCTGCGTCGGGCTCCGAGCTGAGTGTGGAACCTGCTTAAAGTTCCCTCTTTCTCTCTCACTCTGCCCCTCCCTCCACATAAAGAATGGACGAAGGAAAGAAAGAAAGAAAGAAAGAAAGAAAGAGCAAATCGCAATATCTTATTCGGTCTTCATCCACTAGCCCATTCTCTTGACCTCTGTGACATTATTCTCCCTTAATTCTGAAGACTCATAAATGTACCCTATCTTACAGCTTTCCTGAACAACTCACTATGCTGGCTCATGTTGTTTACTTCTGTCTGGAATTACACCCTTAACCTTAACCTCCTCCGTCTTGCATCCTTAATCTCTATCTGTTGAAATCCTAGCCATTCTTCAAAAACAAGCTCAAATATTATTCTTCTTTGAAACCTTCTCTTAACAGTCTCAAACAGAAATTAGTCCTTCAGCCTCTTAAATTTGTGTGTGTAGGCGTGTATGTTGAATCTCCTTTCATATTATCTGTGCAACGATACGTTTTGTCTTGTATTATAATTATTATCGTGGCTGTCTTATCTATTATGCTGGCCTTAAATCTCATGATGGTAAAGACGAACTCTCTTCCTAAGTACTTGTTCTACAGAATTTAGCACAATGCCTAAAAGATCAAAAATTACTTCAGTGGATGGATGTTCATTTGGGGGTTTACTTTTTTTTTTTTTCAACTAAGTTTAAAATTCTCATTCCTATCCATTAACCCATTAAAGACGCGGTCTCTTCTAACTTCCCTTTGGTTTTCCAGTTCCCGGTTCTTACTGGCTGCAATAGCATTTTATGTTTCCTTTCATAGAGTCCCAAAATATTTTTGTGGCTTCGAAGTCATTCTGCTGACTTAACCAGATGTTTTCATAGGGCCTTACATGATTAGCAGAAGTTAAAATAACTGAGTCAACAAAATAATAAAAAAGAAGAAGTGGTTCTCATTCCCCTCTCTGTAGCCTTACCCACACAATATTCAAGTCCTATCAGGAGCCCTTCCTTCCCTGCTGTGCACGGCAGGTACCCTGGTCCACGGTCCTACTCCAACACACACATTAATGCGGGGATCCGTAAAATATTGAGAGAAGGGTGGAATCAGAGAAGGCTAGGGCTCAAGGGAAACTTAGTAATCATCTTTCCTTGTCTCTAGTTTTATTTTGCAGTTTTTGACGCTGACACTCAGCAAATTAGCTGACTTTCACACATTCACAACTAGGAGGGTTCTGAGATTTTAGGACCAATGTCTTTCACACCAATACTCCTTTTACTAGAGAGAATCACAGAACTAAAAAGTCTTTGGTATTGCTAATAAAGGGAAAGGTATGGAGAACTGCACCAACTGAAATAATAAAGACTGAAAAGAGGGGCGGCTGGGTGGCTCAGCCGGTTAAATGTCCGACTTTGGCTTGGGTCATGATCTCATGGTTCGTGGATTCCAGTCCCGCATCGGGCTCTGTGCTGACAGCTTGGAGCCTGGAGCCTGCTTCGGATTCTGTGGCTCCCTCTCTCTCTGCCCCTCCCCTGCTCTTTCTCTCTCTCTGTCTCTCAGAAATGAATAAACATTAAAAAAAAAAAAAAAAGTATTTCAGAACAAGATAACTTTTTACATTTCTCCAAGTGCTTTGACTGAAAAATACCTCTACATTTAAGATTGGTAGAGCTCCTTTCTTTCTTTCCTTTCGTCTTTTTAATTTTCAACACTGAATTGGCTGAAAGTATTTAAAAAGATAAAGGAAATCCTGAAACTAAAAGTCAATTATGATAGGGAGAGAAAGCAGATTCCAGAATCAAATAGTAGTGATAGGATGACAGAGTCAGTAACAATAAGGAACAAGCAAAAGAATAAAAGAAAAAAAAGAGAAAGTGGAATGAAAAAAAAAATATATATATATATATACATAAAGAAAAAATAGGTCACCGATTTGAGAAACAAAACTATTGATTTGGAAAGCTGGAATCATAGTTCAAAAAGAGAAAGATAGCCAATTTAAGAGAGAAAAAAAAATGGTATGACAATTCACTGTTAGTTCTAGAATGAAACTATTAAGAAGAAAAATAAATAGGATGTGGGATATTTAGAGAAAGAGAGGTGGATGTGGGGACACAACAAAAACAATACAAGCTGGGGAAGGAATGGGGGGGGGGGGGGGGGGAGTCTGATAACGACCCTCAAACCATTATCCGTAACAAGGAAACCAGCACCAGGGACCAGGTGGATGTAAGCTTTTCTTACCAAAAACCTGAGATGCTAGCTGAAGGTTTCAGCACCAGCCTGGAGGTCCCCACACGTCCAGCCTGGTCTTCACTCTTACCCACAATCAAGTTATGAAGTATATTTCGGAAACTTGCTGAACCATTCCTCTTTCCCCTCTCTCTTCGTTTTTGATGACGAGGGACGGAACTCCTCACTTTTGTCTCCTATTTGACTTTGGAGGATGAGTTTCAAAGTGAGTCATGTATGAATGTCTCAGATAAGGAGAGTGAAAGAACGGAAGTGGGAGGGCATGCTTCTCAGATGATTTCTGTGGGACAGAATACGGCTAAAGAGGGAAGTACTTCTGTAATCAGCTCCTTGCTTTGTAGGTTTGGGCTTGTGCTTTAGAAACGCACTAAAATGGCCCTGCCATCTGTGAGGGTGGAGGTGAGGAGTAGTTGGGACGAACGCCCCGCACAGCATCCCTTAACGCTCTCAAACAGCATCCCTTAAACGCTTAACATGTGGAAAGAAGCAAGCCATACTGAAGTCAGATTGAGCTATGCCCTAATCTTTTCAGATTCACAATCTGGTAGGAATACGCACCCATACACTACAAAACTGTAATACAACCCAGACTATAACGGCAGAGATACCAGTAGAAGTAGAATAGTAGAAAATAACAGGGAAAGGTATATTTAGTCTGGGGCAATCTTGGAAAGTCTTAAGGTAGAAGTAAGAGCTGGGCAGGTCCTTAAAGACTTCTATAGACACCAGAAGCGGGCATGCTGTTTAGAGTGTGTAAATGGAGCAAAAGGAGAGAGGCGGGGCGTGCACCCCCCCCCCCGTGGGAGAGTGCTTCCGGTATTGGGAATGGGCAGAAGAGTCAGTCAATTGGATCGTTTCATCAGGAGGGAGTGCAGAAGATTGAAGCGGGACCTCGCGCAATGATTCCTGCTTGAAGTATACACTGGAAAGAATTCTCGCTCACGTTATTCCTTTACGCATATGCATGTGAAATAAAGTTCATTTGGGTCAAATGTATTTGAACACTCTTGCCTATGGTAAAGGCTTCAGTCCATATTAATCAACTTATACCGTATCTGCTCCTCCTCCTGTTTGCAGAGAAATCACCATGGAATTTAATTAATTAATTAATTAATTAATTAATGTATTTATGTATATTTGAGAGAGAGCACGCAAGAGTGGGGCAGACGAGCGGAAGCAGAAGGAAAGAGAGAACCTCAAGCAGGCTCCACGCTCAGCACGGAACCCAACTCCGGCTTGGTCCCACAACCCTGGGATCGTGAGCTAAACCAAAGTCAAGAGTCAGACGCTTAACTGACTGAGCCACCTAGGTGCCCCATAACACGTATCTTTTAAAAGGTGGTTTCAGGGATGCCTGGCTGGCTCAGTGGGTAGAGCATGCAACTCTTGATCTTGGGGTTGTGAATTCAAGCCCCATGTTGGGTATAGAGATTAGTTAAAAATCAAACCTTTAATAAATACAAATAAAAAGGTAGTTTCAAACAAAGATGGGATCATAATTTCCATGTGATTTTATGACCTGCTTTTTTGCTTAACAATACAGCAGAATGTATTTTCCATGTTAGTGCATGTAATTCTATTAATTATATTCTGTTTTTTGATCTAGTATTTGGAAACGTTGAATAATGAAGGTATTCAGAAAGCACAAATACTAAGCATACAACAGCTAGACAGTATTATCACAAGTGTATGTATGTATGTATACACACACATATACATACACACACATGTATATACACACACACACACACACACACACACACACACATATACTTAAGATAATTCATTCCCATGGTAAAAAAACAAAAAACAAAACAAAACCCTCTAAATATAGAAGGATTAAAATGGAAACCAAAATTTCCAGAACATCCAGTTATCCTATATTCACTCCCTAGTGGTAATCTCTTTCATTTATATAAATGCAATTTCATTACACATGTGTCTTATTCTGCTTTTTCTATTTATCTTGTCGTATCATGACATAGTAATTCACATCATGCTTTTTAATTTGCTCCATATTATCCCAGTTAATCAATTATTCCTCTGTTGATGGATATTCTGTTTTTATGAAATTTTATTTTATTATTGTTTTAAAGGAGAATTTTAATTTTTTTTAACGTTTATTTATTTTTGAGACAGAGAGAGACAGAGCATGAATGGGGGAGGGCCAGAGAGAGAGGGAGACACAGAATCGGAAGCAGGCTCCAGGCTCTGAGCTGTCAGCACAGGGCCCGACGCGGGGCTTGACCTCACGGACTGCAAGATCATGACCTGAGCCGAAGTCGGACGCTTAACCGACTGAGCCACCCAGGCACCCCATGAAATTTTAAAGCGGTTATAAACAATGCTCCAACGAATACTCTTTTATTTTACACATCTATGAATATTTCTGTAGAATAGGTTACCAGAGTTATAATTGTTAAAGCTGAGTTTGTGCAGTTACATTTTTGAAAGATATATAATTTCCCATTAAAGAGATTCCATCAATTTTCACTCCCACCAACAGTGGTGAGAGGTTTTTTTTTTTTTCCATTTGCAAAAGGTGAGGTCTTTATCATTAAGTTCAGTATCAAACACTCCCCTGTTCCTGCTATAGACACTATGCTTTTGCACTAGGTGATACAGAAGCAATGAAAGAGTTACGTAATTATTACATACTAAGGGCTGCTAGGAGATTCCCAATTTGCCCTGTAAACATGGAAGAGAGAAAGGCTAATTCTTCTTGAAGCAAAGAGAAAGATGATGCCCTGAAAAAGGTAGCACTTGAGCTGAACTTTAAAGATGGGTAGAAATGTTATAGGTGCCAGTAGCGTAGAAAAAAATAATTTGTCTGTCTTACTTCCCTACTAGACCATGACTTTGTTTCTATCTCCAGTACCTGCTACGTGCTTGGTATAACACATGTTTGGGGCACCAATGAATGAAGGAAGGAATGGTTGAAAAGGATGTTGACTTTTAATTTTTTAAATACTTATTTATTGTCTTGAAAGAGAGCGAGAGTTCGCGTGTACACACGCGAGCAGGGAAGGGGCAGAGAGAGAATCCCAAGCAGGCTCCACACTGTCAGTGCAGAACCTGATGTGGGGCTCAAACCCGCGAACTGTGAGATCACGACCTGAGCAGAAATCAAGAGTCAGATGCTTAACCGACCGAGCCACCTAGGCACCCCTCAACTCCTGCCTTTCTAAAGATTATAAAGCAATTAAAACCAGTTAGAGAACTTCCAGTTGTATTCCTTAGATTTTCAGATCGGGAAGAAAATTACTGAAAACATCTTGTAAATAGTACTCCTGTTTTTGGATGATGTCTGTCCTGTCTTATAACATGCTGGTGGTTTTGTGGTATAATGTGGAAAATTTGGGGAGATTTATGTGGTGATCTTCTGTTTTGTTTCTTTTACATATCTGATTATAAACATGTAAGCAGAGATTAGATGCGTTCTTTAGAAAGAATGAAGTTTTGAATGTATATTTCTTTAAAAAAAATTTTTTTTTTCAACGTTTGTTTATTTTTGGGACAGAGAGAGACAGAGCATGAACGGGGGAGGGGCAGAGAGAGAGGGAGACACAGAATCGGAAACAGGCTCCAGGCTCCGAGCCATCAGGCCCAGAGCCCGACGCGGGGCTCGAACTCACGGACCGCAAGATCGTGACCTGGCTGAAGTCGGACGCTTAACCGACTGCGCCACCCAGGCGCCCCTTGAATGGAAATTTCAAAGTCAGTCGTATTAAAACCTTCTATGAGCTGCTGATAATTCTACGTCTTCGGTGATGGCAATTTGTACTCACCTGGCCAAATTGAACGTTTTGGAGTCATAGAATCTCTAGCCTGTTTTGTCTGAGAGAATTAAAAATCAAAATACAACAAAGTTTCTGTCCTTAAGGACTTTGATGAAAACAGTTTGAATCCCAGCTCTGCCACTTAATTACGTGACCGTACAGAAATGATTTAAACTCTGTGATTTCATTTCCTCACCTGCAAAACAGGGATCGTGTCAGGTTTTATCTATCGAGACTTAAGCCCATTCCCATCCTTCCTTATGATCTCTCTGTTGGAAGCCTGGGAACCACATTCTGTAGACCTTCTCTCGGGTGGAGTTCTGGATAGGCTCTGCCGGAGGGGCATGCTCGTGTGCTAATGGACGGTGCAAAGTGAAGGGAATCAGATTTAATTCTGGAACTTAGTTTGTTCGCGACGACTGCAAGTCTCTTTCATTATTTATTTATTTACGTATTTATTTATTAAGTAATCTAAGTAATCTCTAAGCCCGATGTGGGGCTCGAACTCATGACCCAGAGGTCAAGCGCTGCGTGCCCCACGAGCTGAGGCAACCAGGCGCCCGATATTGCAAACCTATTTTAAAGGTAAAAGGACAAAAATTGCACAATAGAATACATATTAAAACTATATATATATATATATATATATATATATATATATATATA